>NC_066367.1:300000-600000 GCF_013377495.2 Cygnus atratus
GGCTTATTGACATATAGGGTTGTGAACTGTCACATTTACAAGTCCATGCAACAAGAGCTTTCAAATAAAAAAGACTAATTATGGCAGCAGCATTCAGATTTAATTTTATTGACTTTCTTACAACATATCAAAGCCAAAGCAATACAAAGAAAGTGAAGAAAAAGAAGTAAAAACCTATGGGGCTTCAGCTGCCTGAACTGCACGTCTAGTGCCATTTCAGATGACCTGCCATAACCTGCTTGGCTTTCAGTTGCTATATTCTAGTGGTGTGCTCTCCCATGTCTCTGCTGTACTAGACACTTTAGTTTAGTCAGCTGAATTTCACCCAGAGGTTACAGAGACACAAACAAATTATAACAATAAAGATTTCATACCTTAATAGCTAACACAAAACAAGTTTGCCCTACTAACACAGTTTCTTTCACAGATACAGTATCAACTCATAGAAGGCACAGAAGGTACAAAGAGAAAATAGTCTGCAGTAAACTGAGGAGCAGTGAAACAGGAGACTGCAGGCTGACGTGTCAAATCAATTACAGCCATTTATTTTCATTCCAAATGGCAGTCTTCATGGCTCTAGAGCAATCTGACTTATGAGTAAACTAGAAGAGCAATCGCCACACTCAGTAAGGAAGAGCTGCTGCAGAGGTTCACTGAAATCATATGTTGGACAAACTATCTTCCCTGTTCTACTTCTGTCAAAGAACTTACTACGATTTTTCAGGTACTACTTCGTGTAATTTCTGTACATTGACTTAAGAAGTTAAGATTTTTCTCTGTGCAAGTATGGATCCTAGATCAAAGTTCCAAATCCAAATACCACAGACCTTTGTGTATTTGTATGGATTCAGAATTCAAATTACAGCTTTGTCCTTTGAGAAGAAGAAAGGCTGAAGTTCTCACTGAGTTCAATTTTGTGGATTCTGATGCTGAAATCTGAATACTGTGGCTGGAGATTTCATGGTATATTAACTTTGATATATTCTGTGTAATTTCTTGATCTCAAATTACAAATAAATACATAAATCAAATTTATTAACACCAGGTTTTCTGTTATCATTTTAAACAGTGCTGCTTTATATTTTTCTGTCACCAGCTACTACTACTACTTGGGTGCAGTCTAATCTCACTGCACCTTATGCAGCATCAGATGACTAATATTTGTGGATCAGCTTTTCATCATTAATATATATTTTTTTTGTCTTTATCACAGGAGTGCTCAAGAGTGGGAGAAAAGCTAACTGAACTCTCATTGCTCAATATAGTCCTGAGCACTGTTTAAGAATCCTTTTCAGAGACAAGTTCATCAAGGCTCCTATTCAAAGCACACTGAACTCCTTGTGAGTTTTCGCGTGAAGTTCAGAGGCTTTTGGCTTGCTCCATGAGAAAAAGAAAGCTTCCATTGGACAGTATATCTAAGCAACTCTTCCAACTTTGGGGATAAAATTAATCTCCTACATACGTAGGTCAGCCACAGCAATTTGCTGGGCATAGCAAAAGAAAATCGTAACTCGTTTCCTGTGTGTTTTTAACACAAAGATGTCTGTACCAAAATAATCTAAAGTGACTTTACTACAGATCAGATCATCACTTATTATCAAAAAGGGATCGACTTAAATCCCAATCAAAAAATCAGCTGAAGCTTCTCAAAAGTCACTTATCATATGAAAGTAGTTAAATGTAGTAAGTGGTAGCAAGGTTTCTAACATACCTTTTATAGTTCATCCTAACTTTCTTCCCTTGCAGCAAGTCAGCTGATCTTCCTGGGGCTGCTGTGCAACAGAGCCATTGAGCAGATCCTTCTTGTGGAATACATATGCTTCAAATGCAGAAAATATATTTCTAATAATGATATACTGTAACTGAAGTGAAGTAGTGTAATGAATATACTGAATGGAGAATGATGATAAGGATAGAAGATATAATGTGCATTTTTTTTGCATCTGTTTCTATTCTGAAGATGAAAAAATCTATTTATCTGTGTGTTGATTAGCATGCAATTGGGGCAGTAAATCAGTACTTCACATTCCATTCAGTTCTTGTGCACTCTCTGGTTTGTCATTCACACAGATATGGAAGAAGCAGATTCATCGTTTGTCATCTATGAGAATAAACAAGAAAAATAATTATGTGTTAATATTATTTGACTGCAAAGCTCCCAATATCATCCTTATCAGGTATCTTTAAATTGCCCAGAAAGGTATTCTGCAAAAGACATCTGGGAGAAATGTAAATGATACAGGGTAAAACATGGATGGAGAAGCTTGGCTTCTTCATTGGTGGGCCTCACCTCCTGCAAGCTCTTGTGATGAGAGCAAGTCCACGGACCTACTGATTTGGTGTCAATGACACCCACCACAACCATGGAAATACTATGGAATACTATGGGAGTAATCCGTATGTGAGAGCTCAGAAATTTCCTTGCCAGAGCCGCAGAGGTTCAGGGCACAGTATGGATGTATACTCTGGCAAGGACCTTGCTTCACAAATTTTATATACTAAATCTAAACATACACAGAAAAAGAATAGCAATAGCAGTGGGAATATGACTACAGTGAACAGTTGCAGAAAACATGGAATCTGAAGTATCAACATTATATAAAAAGTATATCACCTCATTTGTTTTTCTTCTGTATTCTTTTGTTAGTTCTGAAGTAATTATTTTTACTCGCAAAGAGTACTGGACATAGCAAGGAGTACTAGAATGAGGTAACAGTGCCAGAGTGCAAGGCAGTTGGGGAAAACACCTTGAAGAAGACTGAAGCTGCTTGGAGACTGATCTAGCATTCATTGCATGTTGATATTAGGAGTTATTTAAACCTCTATGGGATTCACCATATGGAAGAAAGGAGGAGGCTTCAGGGAGAGAAGGGGCTGTAAAATTATTAAGTTTTAAGGGGGGGGGGGGAAGATCATACAAAATCAGGGAAATTCCAGTACAGTGCTTGAAAGGCATTCACTGGATAGCTTGTGTGAGTGAGACCTGTTACCAGATATTTCAATTTCAAAGAGCCTTCAAAGGAAGGAGAAGTATGATGCTGCTGTATACAAAGCACAACCAGTTGGAGACATCATTAAGCACTTCACCATTCAGGGGTGCCAAAAGCAATATGTCCTTTTACCCAGAGATACTTAAACAGATGCCCCCACCTTCCTATTACCATCTTAGTAAAGTCGTCTTCGCAGGCAGCTCGTATTTGTTCAGCAGTCAGAGGGCTGTTCAGTGTGAAGGTCTTTTTCAGTCCTCTTTCATTCCTCACACTAGTTACTGCATCCCTCAAAGCAAAGAACACAGAGCATCCCAAGAAAAGTCCTGCCTCGCCTACCCCCTGAAAAAAAAAAGAGCAAATGAGAGGAATACACGGCATATTAATATCAGCTAAAAAGCTTAGAAGTCAGTGACTCAAAAACTGTTTCGTTCTTTAGTTTTTCTTAGATTTAGCGGAAACAGGCTTCGATCACACCAAGTCTGCTGTTGCTAGGTGCTTCCAGGGGTCTAAAGAAGTTGCTTTCAAATACTGGCTATTGATTTCAGAATCTTTTTGGCTCCTTGATATGCTGAAATTTAGGATAACTGACAGATAAAATTAAAACAATCTGAACCCAAGTACAGGTACAACTAAAAAACATTGTGAACTCATGCTAATTCCCTGCAGAGAAACAACACTGACCTCAGTGGGCTTGATATCCTCTCATTGTTACAGACATGAGATTTGCATTTGTACCTTATCTCAAAAGTAGGTCAAATCCACCCTTTCAGAGTCCTCTCTGTGCTAAGGTATTGAATATTTTAATCTGAATTAGATTGGAATATTACAATGGAATCTATCTCCTTGCTAAAATCTGAGAACCAAATGTCTTCCCCAAACATGCTGCATGCATGAAGACAGAATCACACTTTCTTACAGTGAATTCTACAGATAATTATAGGAGATATGTTCACAGAAAAGGATAAAAGCTGTTTGAAGATGGATATTAGTATCAGCTCTCTAGAATCAAACATGTAACTAATCAACCTAGACAAGTTTTAAAAAAATCTGATTATGTATCAAATTATTTAAAGCTGTCTTCGAAAGAACCTATTTGTTCTTTAACTTTCACCTTAAAATATGCTTTTCCTTCATGTCATGCTGTTTTATTTTAATGAATACTAAAAGTATACCTAATACCTAAAACATCTGAATTTTTGCAGAATTAGCTTCATCTTGATTTATCATTACTACTTACATGCAACTCACCAGAAGATTTGCTGCTGTAAATTGAAGCAATGATTATACCAGCTGAATGCCTGAGCCAGTCTCATACATAAATGCATATACACTATTTCTTATTGCTTACCACACGTAAGATGCACAGTCTCTTTGTCATGTTTTCCCTATCAACTCCTTAGTCATTTTTATTCTATTCTATTATCCCTTCAGTTTATCACCACATTTTTAAAAGTATGGTTTTAAATTATTCTTGCAGCTTCTGTGTACGCCCTGTTAATGAAATACTAAAATTACTACTTGCAAGCCATAAAAGATACGCAGCAATATCCAGCATTATGTCTTTTCACACTAGCTTCCTTGAAGCCAAAAAATAAAACAATTGCATGCAGATCTGTTTGAAATGCTAAAGAAGAACTGGAAGTGTATATATGTTTTATAGCTGAGTAATTTTTCTGATTGTCCTGGGATCTAAGAATCAAGCACTGTGATGGTTTGCTTACCTTGGATGCATAGATGGCATAAGGATTTTGGGAAGATGACAACAGGGAAACTCTAAACTGTTCTGGAATATCACAAACAGCAGGGATCTTATACTGATCTGGACCCCGAGTATAGAGAACTCCTTCTGGAGAGTACTTCAATTCTTCCATTGTATAAAGTCCAATTCCTTGAACAAAGGCACCTTCAATCTTTAAATAAGACACAGCATTTACATACTCGTGTTTGATAAAAATATATAAAACTTTGCCAAGAAATGATTTGTATCACTAGCTCTTAGAAGACATTTATTTCCTTCTTGCCTATGGGGATTCTTCAACATTTTGTGGCTACCATGATGGGAAAAGCTTTCACGTGCCTTTTTCATACCAGACAGACTAGTGCTTGTTGAACTGATGAAGTCTGTGGTCCAGCCTGCAATGAAAAAAGGTGTTTCCCTGCTATCAGGTAGGAAGGCTGATCAAACAACATGAGAATTTGGAGACTGCAGATAACAAACAGAACTTAAGTCCAGCAGATAGTGGGCATATATGAACACAAGAAGTAGTACAGGCTGACATCGGAGATCATAGATGAAACTCAGGCTGTATTGACATCTACAAGGGCTCTGACATTGACTCAAATGAGGACAAACTACAACTAAAGGATCTTGTAGCATCATCTATGATTAATGAGGTAATATTCACTTCAGATAAGACTATCAGTTAAATAGAAATAAGACAGCAAGAAATTCTTGGCACATACCTGTCCTATATCCACAGCTGGATTTATGCTGCACCCGATGTCCATAACAATGTCTGTTCGGAGGTTCTGTCAATAAAATTCAATGTCATATTACTGAGAGAGATGGACAGTGTAGAGGCATTAGAACACAATACGGGTTACAGTTACTACTCAGTGGAATAATATGGACTTAAACATATGCCCCTCCACACACACAATTTCAGAGTAATTTCCAATATCCCATTACAAGCAAAATGGGATTGTCACAGTTTTAATGGAATTTTAGTCTCAGCTAGCCTTTTCAGATTTTTCACGTTTCACAAGGAAATAAGTACACAGTGGGTATATGATCAGCACGCTATGACATCTACCTGTCTAGATGGTAAAGAGCCTAGAAATAGAGTATTTCATTCTGCTGTAATTTGTTTGCTTACTAACAAGGAGAGAACAGACAGAGAACATCAGGTGTCTGCTGCAACCCAAAAGGTGAACCTGTATAAAATTAATACAGATGTGCCAGAAACCAGCTGACGTTGCATAGCTGTCATTCTGCTCCACTTCTCATTTGCATTATTGATATATATATTAACATATGAAAACAGGTGACTTATTCATGCAAAACCTGAATGGTTGTTGGAGCATCCAGTGACGCAAACAAGTTTAGAGGAACATCATTCACATTATTTC
Source organism: Cygnus atratus (assembly GCF_013377495.2). NCBI lineage: Eukaryota > Metazoa > Chordata > Aves > Anseriformes > Anatidae > Cygnus > Cygnus atratus. Next base: position 306,120 of record NC_066367.1, read on the forward strand.
CAAACTTAAATAATACTCAGTTATTACCTTGTGATCTCCTGTTAAACAGTTAATTTCAACCTCTGAACAAGCAGCTCCATAAAGAAAGTATGTGAATGGCTGTCCTTCCCCTTTCTCCCAATCCATGTTTTCATTGTAACCTCTGATGGAAGAGTAAGTCCACAATGACTAATGAATGTTTGTATCACGACAAAGCAGAAGAGCACGTGAAAGTCTTAACCTATTTCAAGTGAAATCTAAAATAACAGGTGCATCCGGTTGCCAATTCCAAATGCATGTTCTGGTGCTATCACTTTTTTTTCCTCCCCCGTTGTGCAACTCAGTGTGATCATGTTTTAGGGAGAAAAATGTAAATAAGGTGTAGTACAACAAAATTTATAGTTTATAGCAAAATAGCTTCAGTAAACAAACTATCCCAATTTGCACACTTGCTGTTATGTGCAGCAGTCACTTCCTCAATGCTTCCTGGTTTTGTAATGGAAGAATCATGGACCAAATATGGGATGAAATATTCTCTTGATGCTTTCTAGAAAGTCCACAAAGGGCCAGACATAAATTATCACTTGAACTTTATATCCCAACCCCTTCACAAATCAGGACTTACATAAAATATAAGCTGAACCATTAAGAAGAACAATTGGGCAGGATGTTTTATCTACTGAATTGGTATTTTCAGAAATAGTCCTGGTATTTATTTTTTATAACCCGTGCATTTTAAAAGAACAAAAATACTTTACCTAAAGTAACCAGTAGCTGAAAGACTCACACTCTGTTCAAAAGCTTCTTTGATCTGTAAAATATAGCATGTTTTGTGGTAAGCCAAGGAAACAGACATTTAGTTGCACATGATCCCTTAAGACTGTAGAACTAAACTGCCTTTGGAAGAGCAACCTCAATTCTTTTGGTAATTATTTCAGGAATAGACCTGTCAACAGGGGTAATTCTTACTGAATGGTAACACTAGAGTCAGAAAGGGTCCTGCTTGATTTTCCTGCTCAGGTTGAATAAAATGGGTTCGTCTTTGTCAATTGAACAGATCTGGGTGATATGTCACAGAGACAAAAGTTCTGCATGACCTATCTGCACAAAAATGACAGCTGACAAGAGAAATGCTCTTTACAGTGTTCTTCTGCCAGTGGCTTAAAAATGAAATATGAAGTCCTAAATCTACTTCCTTTCAGTGACTCTCCTGTCAGATTTATGTAGTTTACAAGTCAAGAAGTTCTTTAATATATTAATTACAATTTACTGACTTTGCAAGACATAAAATTATTTCTCTACATAGATTAACATTATTTCTTACGTCAGCTATTTCTTCTAATATTTTGAGTATGTCTCAATTATCCAAGCTGATTTGGCACCTATTAGAGAAGTGATGGGTTTTTATTTTACATACATAGCTGTCAGTTACAAAGCTACCACATGTATTCCAACATTAATTGCTACTGCTAGGAATTAATACTGACAAGAAAGTATTTACATTTTTTGCAGTTGCTACTGTATTTAATCCCCTGAACAGAAACACCCTAACACATTGGATCTGTAAATGCCTCAAGGTAGGGATTGTCATTTTCATTAGGCTGGTGATATCAAGTAATACTGAGTAAGCAGAAGTAAACAGGCTTTCCTCTAACATACCAATGCAGCTAGATTCACAGCCATATCTTTATAGAAATAGGTGATAGAGCAGACATCTTTTAGTTAAGAAAAGGTCTTGTCTTAAAATTCTATTCCCATTTCAAGAGGGCACCAGACAGAAGCTATTAATATAAATTTAGCTTTAGTAGTGCTTTAGCATTACTTCTGTACTACCTTACTGCAAATGTAACTGATAGTATAACGAATTACATATTGTAGCAATGGGAACAAGCATTCCTGATACTTTTTTTTTTCCCGGTTCTATAATACACTGTGCGTAGCAGGCAAATGGAAGGATGAGGTTGAGAATGCTTCTGTTTAGTGATTTGGTAAAAATAAAGAAAAACCATGAAGGAAAACCAACACTGTACACCTGACAATCTTTTTGCAATAGTTTCTCTGAGCGCAAACTGGGGTTGGCCACATTACTACACAAGCTGGTATTTTTTGTATCTTAAAAACTTCAGTACCTCCAAATGTGACTTCACAGATAGCTTCCCCTCCTTTCCAACTAGATATGATCTGGGGATTATTAAACAAACTAGGTATGATCTGGAGATATCTAAACAAACTACCTACATCCCAAATACTCTGTGAATCAACCTATTTATGCAGCTTTTATCTTTAAGATTATCAGGCTGAGAAGACCAGTGGACAACAATCCATATGTCATAGTTTCTGCAAGCACAAAAACACATTTAGTAGGATTCATGTCTCTCACCCAATCATTCCAGTTTCCTTTTGGGTTCTTGTTGATAATAGGCTGCAAGCGTTTCATAAGGGTTTGGCAAGCATCCTGACGAGAAGTCAGAATAAAGTAACAGAAAATTAAAGAACACAAGTTTGGCACATAAAGTACTATTTAAGGCATGCTCTGGATAGTATTTCATTAATATATGCTTCACTGTCATCTTAGAAAAAGTATGGCAGGATATGCCATTTTAACTGCATAAACACAGACCTTATAAAGGCATGAGTTACAAGGGTTGGAATCAATATGAATTGGATTTAGAACAGGAACATAATGTAGGATTTGTATAGGACTAATTAGCTTCTGTCTGATGAAGCAAGGATTTGGTCAAACATAAGCCTTTCAAGGGGAAATTTCAGGTCACATTCTGGAACTTCATAAGCACCATTACTGAGAAGTTACCAACAATTCATGTTTCTTCTTGGCAATCTCCAGTGGTATTGTTAGTAATCTCAAGCATTTTCCATGGGATCACTAATACTTAAAGTTTGGCAGGCATTAAATACCATGAGGAATAGGGTGTTTTGTTAAGCTAAACTTTTTACCTTCACAGCCATGCCATTGACATCTGTCCCTGCAGACCCAACTGAAGCACATGCATTAGGAACAGTTGTTGTGCTTGTTTCACAGAAGTGAATATATGACATGGGAATGTTCAATTCCCTACTAGCAACCTGTTTCAGGAAGCAGAACATACTGTTTCAGAAACATTCCAAACATTCCAACTGCTCCCCAGTACTTGCTAGAAGTCAGCAATACTAGGAAAGATAATGTTTTAGCAAATCCTCTTCTAACTTCCAGCTGTAATCGTTCTGCCACGTTTGTCAGTACAAAGATGCAGAACTAAAAAGCAATGTTTTCACTGCACTCAAACTCTGGACTGAGATTCTGGAGTCCAACATTCAGTCCCAGATTTTGCTGCTTAAATCCTGTATGACTTAGGGGAAATTATGCATTCCCAGGTCCCAAGCTTTCCTCAACTTCATAATTATCTTTACAGATCATGTCTCAATTATCAATTCAACAAAGATGATAATAAAATAGATAATCTGAATAGAGACTGTCTTCATTTATTTATTTTTACCATGGGTTATATGGGACCAGACCCAAAATATCTTATTTCTAATAAGCCTCTTCACATATAACTGGAATAATTAAAAAAAAATTCCTCTTCCTGCTGTCCCTATGACTCTTTAAGAGAACATCTTTGCTTTTTAACTCTATCGATGCAAAGCAGCAGTGGCTATGCTGATGAAGGAACTGTCCTACTGGTAGACTAAATAACCAAGAAGATAATCTTCCTACTCTTTATCTATACAACAGATAAAGCACAAGGTAATATTTGTTTGGATAATCTGTTACCTGGATCATTTTTGTATGAATACCCTGTCCCAATTCAATTCCACCATGTGTCAAAAGCACAGATCCATCTGTATAAATATGAACAAGAGCAGCAGCCTAAAACCAAAAAAAAAACAAAACAAAAAAAGTTTTGTATGTAGTGATGAATTAATGGATCAAAAAATAAAGGCTTTTTTGTTTAATGCTTTTGAATAGTAAGTGAAATTCGGAATGTTAGTCCCTGCTCTTCCTCTATAATAAGCTTCAAAACAAAACAATACACATCTTTGGAGGTCTGCTTTTCCTGTTGCTAGATCCTCACATAAAACTGAACCTGGCAACAGAACCTCAATGGTTCCAAAAGAAGCTGCAAGACCTCCCTCATTAACGGTTGTAGATGCAAATAGCTGCAAATTTCATTTCCTAAACAGCTACATTAAACAAAATACATAGACCAAAAATACTACTGCCCTCCTTTTCTTTCTTAAATTTAGTCTTTGATGATGTGAAAGGATTAAGTCTAAGAACAGCCTCCCATAGTAACCCCATGATCAGAAAGAGTAAGCTCAGAGCTATTTCTAAAGAGGACAATTGATCCAATAATATTTTTGTCATCAGTCCTAAAATACACTTCATTAAAGTCCTTCAACTATACCACATCACAAGAGATGGAGCTGGCCTTTAAGTAGGCAGGGTCAAAGCTGCCTGGGTCCTGAAGACCAAACAACTTTGACCTCAGACTGAAGACAGCTGGAAGCTAGTGTACCCACCTGGGAACAATCATTAGGAGGACAATAGTTTTCCAGAAGCAGAAAGATAACACTTTTGTATTTTAAAGTAGAGTAGCTGCAATCTTCTATGGATGAAAGTTTAGCTCATTTTTTTTTTTTAAAGAAACTAACCTGAGAAAGATAACGCGTGCCTAGTCCAAATGGAAACTTCATTGGAACAATGGCAATCCCTTTTTTCTTCCAGTAATTTTGTTTGTTAAATTCCTTGACAGCTGTTTTCCTACTGTGGTATGCAGATTTCTCCACACATTTGTTCCAACACCGTATTAAGTTTTGTGGATCAAGCTTTTGTTTGAAGGGTGTCTGCTCATCCTCCTTATACATATTTATTTCCCTAATCTGAAATAATAAGATCAACAGATACCACAATCCAATCATATTATAGGCAGACTGACCATTTCGGGGTTGGGGGCGGGGGGGGTTGGGGGGCTAGAGGACAACTAGTCTAGATTATTGTATATTTTTCGAACAGTTACCACTTTGGTTCAGTTTGCAGGAGCATGCTACTCATGCAAAAATCAGACATTATTAAGAAAAAAGAATTTTAGCACAAATTATGTTTGATTTAGAAATGACTTGAGCTAATCCAAAGGATTTTTAACTTCACAGATGTCATTTCAGGAGAGGAGATGCTTTTATATTGTCACCTTTTCTGGTGATAAACCAGTTTTATCTGCTATGTCTGTTATCCAAGTTTCCGTCACCAGTGCTGACTGGGGAAAGCCAAACCCTCGGAATGCTGTGTTTGATGGCAAGTTTGTTTTGCAGGTGTAAGCCCAGCATCTCAAGTTGGGAATCTTGTATGCATTGTCCATTTTTAATAAGGATACTTCTGCTACCTGAAATATGGAACAAGCAGGTATAGTTAAATGTTAGAACAGTGCTTCTTTCAGATGCACATTTAAATCTTCCTCATCTCAGAAAGAACTAACTTGACACAATTAGCTTTAAAATCATGTTTCTGTAAGTAATTTTACTACTAATGATTGACACATACATATTTTTTCCACTCATTTCTCAAGTAGCATAGTACATTTCAGTTCTTCTGATACTCACAGAACACAGCTGATATTACTAATAGTTGAGTGCCAGTAGCTGCTTAGTAGATAAAGATTAAACTGTTAATTCATTCATTTTAAGATTGGTTTTGCTCCTACTTTGATATCAAAAGCCATATAGAACTAAAAACAAGCAAACTAGATTTAAAGCAACAGGAGCTGTGAAAGGAACTGATGAAAGCATTCTGAATTATCGCGTCATATGAAAATTCACAGTTAGGGCTTAGTTCCACCAGAAAACATATATTCTATGGTCTATTGTGTCTTCTGGTTCTTATGTGTGGGTTTTGTTTGTCTAGTTGCTTTTAAGAGGTTTCATGTGACAGACAACAACACAAGAAAAGGGAAATCCTGTATAAGGTATCTCTAAATTAGTTTCTAGGACTCAGTATTAAAATAAGTTAAAAATGTTTTGATGCCTCATGATGAGGTCACTGCCTCTTTTCAATATTAAGTAGACTTCTCAGAATGGTAAATTCAACCCTGTACTCCTACTGTTTTTACCGAGCTTTAAACAGTAAACTCCAAAATATTTCTGTATATAAACAACTGAAAAGAGTTTTGTTGTAATAACTGCAGATGAATTGTGACATATAATGGTAATTTTTCACTTAAAAAAAAGTAAGTTGAAGTGTAATTTGTGGCATAAAAACAGGGGGCATGTTTTTGTTGTTACTACAACAACCATTATAGACTCGTTATGTAGTTGTATTACATTTCTAACCTATGCCAAAGTTTCTTCCCAGAAATGTCTGTTCTAATCTTGACGCTTTTAATCATGGATTACTTTCCTAAAGCAGGTCATTTTTTCAGAAACAAGCTAGGCAGCAATAGTATAGACAGTTGCACTGACAGATTTCAGAGCACAGAAAATACCTGTAGGCAGGGCAGTAACCCAGAGAGGCAGTAACCTCAAAAAAAAAATGTTTCACTTACTGCTAAAATAGCCTATGCAAGCACAAATATTTAGTGAATGATATTAAAGCAAGTGACATTTTTTACTTTGCAGACCTATAAGTAAGGAACTGATGTATACAGCATGTTACATGCAGACCCAGTACAGAAATGGATAGAGCCAGTAATAGGACAATTATCACTGTGATTATTTTCTGAAGACTAGGGAAGGTCTTCTCAGCTTTGTAGACACAAAACGTTAGCCAGGCACAAATGTATGTACTATGTATTTTAAAAGGAACATATTGTTATCTGATGTGTGTAATAGGAAAATAAGCCTGAGAAACCATGCATGAAGTGAATGTGTAGAAAAATACCAAAAAGTAGTATAGCACTTCACTGAACTGAATAAGGAAAGGTAAACTGCTAGGTGTAGATCTTCCAGCAACACGCGGTCCTTACAGCAAAAGACTGTATGAGTAACACTATACCTGTGCAAAGAAATACGGCATTTGTCATTTTCCATCTAATGATTCCTTCATGTTTTAAGATTCATCAGCTTATAAAATCCTTACCAGGACAGATTCATCAGGGGTGCATCCTCCATTAATGTAATATTTGGCATCCACAGCTCTGATCCTTCCATCATTCATGAAGCCAACCTACAATGAATCAACAATAACCTTCTTAGATTTTTGACATTCATTTATTTCCTCAGTGCTTGTGTACTTTGCAAATGAATATAAGCCACTCTATCAGGCTCATAGTGCATGGTTAATTTCTGAGAAACATTCACTTAAACAGTAAAAGGGCAAGAGAAAAAGAAAGTATGTTCCTAAGCTATTGGTTTTCCTAACTGACATCTGTGATCCTTATAGGTACGGCATACAAGAAGCCCGCTGGGGAAGGAAGAAGCAGAGAAACTCAGTGGCTTCCTGTGTGTTGCTCAACAGATGGCTGTGTCATCTAGGAATGTTCACTGTAGACAAAGTCAAATCCCTCTCTAACTATAAGAATAGATGGCAATTGCAGCATGACATTTGCTTGTCTTAATGAAAAAATGTTATGTTTATTTTACATCTCTTTTCAGCTGTTGAGATTAATGATAGCTGCTGAATTCTCATCATGAGTTACAGCTCATTTTCATCTTCAGGGATGTATCTTATACAACCCCTTTTACTTTTCCTATGTATTAGAGATAGAAAAGGAGACAAAACTTAACCTAATGAATTGTTATGACATGACAGTGCATGAGCAGGGAAGAGAGAAATTTCTTCCTTATGGTAACTTTTCCTGTACACACTGTTTCTGTGAAAAAACTAGCTGCTCCTTTTTGTGAACTTAACCATATGGAGGTTTAAAAATAAAACTTTGCAGAAGAAGTCTAAGCTAGCTTGCCTTCCAGTTCCCAGGAAGAAAGACAGAAAGAGCTATAAAAAGAGAAGGACAGGAATGCAGCAGAAAACAAAACAAAACTGTGCAGAGTTAGAAGCAGAAGCAGAGAGAGGTTGTAAAACAACTTTATCTCTTGGTTTCTTGGCTAATAGTTTTAAAATTATTTTAATTAGTAGAACAAATATTAACCAGTAACACTGAAATCCTTATTCACAGAATATGAACAGGTGTTTTTTCACTCAGTTCTTGTGGCACTCACTTTATACTTGCCAATAAAAGGATGTCGGCCACCAGTAATTAACATATCATCCCCCCGGCTCAGAATAAGACGGACAGCTCTGTTAGTTCTAAATTAACAAAAGAAAAATGAGGTTTTCAGACAAAATGAGAGATGCTATTAACAATATTAATGTGTTCTATTCATTATGAATCCAGATGTAAGCATGCATTCAGATCAAAATTAATTTTAGTAGGCTATGCTTAAGGCTATGTCCAGAGTTCATATCATTTTACAGTTACAATCATATCTGTATTTTTATTTTACATCTTGAAAGCCAACGACATAACTCAGTGCAAATTTCTGAAGAAAAAATTGTCATTTCAATTTTAAGACTGAACCAAAGTGACCTAATAGAAGTTCTACTGATTAAGTCTTCCACTGGTATAGCAAGATCCAGAAGTTCACTTCTGGATGGTTGTCATGGTTTGAATGTATATACAAAGCTTCAGAGTTTAGGGACTGGTCCTTTTAAAATGGTCAGTCATTTCAAGAATATTTCTAGCTTATACTACCCGCAGTTTCCTCAAGTCCCTTCATCTTAGATGAGGCTAGAGCTGCTTACTGCAACTTAAGCAGTCTAACAAAACAAAGCAAGTAAATATATTGAACAGTCTCACAAAATGTAAACAGTCAGGATTTTATGATTCTTTAACTAGCAACTTTGGGGAAAGAGAAAGCATTTTAGACAAGATGTAAAACTTCTTCACCCAATTTTCTCTTCATATCCCAATACACACACATCACACCTACTTGTTTGCTGCCACTGCAGCAATTGATGCCAGTAAACCAGCTTTCAGGATTTTCCCACCAAAAGCTCCACCAACTCGTTTAACATGGCACATGATCCTGTTGGCTGGAACACCTAAACTTGCAGCTACCATCTCCTGTAAAAACAGTTTTCAGCTTTTACATCAGTTACCAGGACCCACTTTCAGCTCCAACTGAGCCTACAAGTTAGCATTCTAAAAATATTTTTTTCTAGAAAAGGGTTACATAGATGTTTTTTTTGTTTCGTTTTGTTTTAATAAATCAGCTTATAAGATTTTTCCCTTATCTCAAGTTAAAAAACGAGCAAAGAGAACAAGAAACACTCAACAGTGTTTGCATTCAAAATGTCTGCCATGGATACTGTCAAAGGGCCATGGACAGAAGTGAAGAATTTAATGGATTTAATTATGTAAAATGTGAGAAACTTCATATACAAGAAAATGTTATTAGTTTAATTATTTGTATTAATAAAAGCATAAATTTGAGGATAATTTTTAATTTTAATAAATGTATATATTTTAAATAAGCTAATGTCTTGTTAGTGTCTGGAACATTCTTGCTTGAAATCTGTAATATTCATCATCTTCTCAGACAGAAAGTTCTTCATGCTTCTTGGCTATTAGCAGCATACGGTAATGGAAACAAAAAAAGTGCTTTGAACACAAAATACCAGTGTTTGCTCTGAAATACTACCAATTTCATCCACCATAGCTACTGCTACGCAGACCATACATTATGTCAGAGTTTGCTTTACCATTTTGGCATGGAACAGCAGTCTTTCCTACAACTATTTGAGTTACTTTACTCTCTCAGCAGACTCTGACTCTGCAGGGTGCTGACTGCTCCTGATCTCAATAGAAGCTAATGGAGATGAAGGATCCTCAGCACTCCCCAAGGAGTTTCTCACACATACATTAGTGGGGCATGATATACTTTGTTTCAAGTGGAGTGAGAGACTTTTACTTCCTCCTCATCCTCACAGCAGAGTGGTCAGTGTACATCATTATACTGCAGTACTACGAAGTAGCTCCTGTTGCATAATCCAGATGTGCAACTTTATGTTCCCACTGTATCTAAATTGGTAAGACTGCTTTGTAAACCACACTCAGAACTCAACTGTCACAGGTTCAACCACTTTCTCTGAGAATGCTCTATATTACCTGGATAAATGCTGGATGCTGTGTTGACACAAACACATCCATTTCTTTATCCTCTCCTCTTGGAATAGCAAGGACACTCTGAGTCTCCATGTAAAAGTGTTCCTGTCCCCCAACGCGAACTTCCCCTAATCCAAAGAGAAAACCACAAGTGTTACCAGAAAAAAACACCTGTCCATCATCACATAAATTATGGTACTCAGTGTCAAATCTACTGATGCATCATGTGTGAAGGAACAACATTTAAAATAAAAACACAAATCAAACTCTTTGCAGGTTTAAATGATATTGTTCCACTGACATCAACAGAACTTGAATAATAGCAGAGCAATGTTGACTACAAACGTTGACAGTATTAAATTAAAAAAAGTATAAATGTAGCAGACCAGGTCAAGACAATGATGGGGAGGCTGGAGCACATGATGTATAACAAGAGGCTGAGAGAACTGAATTTACTCAGCCATAAGAAAAGGATTAAGGGGAAATTTTACTGCTGTCTACAACTACTTAATGGGAGGGTGTAGAGAAAACAGAGCTAGATTGTTCTCAGAGGTGCACAGTGGAAAGATGAGAAATGATGAACACAAGGAATTGCAACTCACTATAAGAAAAGAAGGTCACCACAAAGGTAGTCAAACACTGGAACAGGTATTTGTAGAGGCTGTGGAATCTCCACCCCTGGAGATTTTCAGAACTTGACGACATGGCACTGAGTACCTTGCTCTAACAGGAACTGCTTTGAGCATGAGGTTGGACTAGACAACCCCCTTCCAACCTAAATTATTCCGTTATTCTGTCTCAAGGACAAAGGATGAAGAAAACTTGAATGTAGCAGTAGAACCTCAAAATCACTAGGTTTAGTCACACTTTTATTCCCGACAACCAAGAGCTTTCACAGGTCTTATAGCCGTATATTGTATCACTGAAGAAATCAGACCGGCACTTGAGGGACTGGGAAGCCCCAATACCGACAACTTCTCATCATACATGCTGCAATTTACCTTCAAGTATACCATCAACAGTTTCAAATGCCTGATCAACATTTCCTTGTTCTAATTTTCTTCTTGGCCCAAAGAACGAGTCGTGCTTTATAGCTTCCTGCAGTGGAGAAAAAGAGAAACATTTTTTTTTAGTGTATTTTGAAGGTTCTCAGTTCCTTATGGCATTTTACTCTCAGTAAGAATATCATTCTCTTCAGAGATCTGAGTCACCAGCTACCAAAGCCAGCGAACAACTGCATTTCATTGTTTTACCGTTTTCTGGGGGGGATGAGTTTGTCTATTCAGTCACAGTAATTCTTTCCTGATGTATCCTGTTACTGATCATAGCAGTTTCTGAAGGAACTGCATTCAGTTTATTCAATCTATTCTTCCCTTTCACACATCTAGCAAGTGTCCTGGAGAGCCCAGAGTAAGAATGCAACCACATCATTCAAAGAGTAATACCATTAAGAGGAAAAGAAATCATAAAAACTAAGTAGAAAAGTAGAATTTATTACATTTGATTTGCTTTATTTTTAATAAGATTTCCTTAAGAGTTTTGACTGTAATTGAATTTTTGAAGTTTTCCAGTCTTTAAAAAGAGACTACTTCTATTTTTATACCAGAATGACTGTTCTGTTACACTCCACACACATTATGTAAACAAGTCAAAGTGACTACCAGAGGTAATGCCGGTTCCCCATTAATATTTCCTTTGTTCCTTATTTCCATCCATCTCATTTAATCCAGCATAAATTTAATTCCCCCCTATAACTCTCACATCACATTTCCAAGATATTCCATATCCTTAACGTCTTTTCCCACACATTCCTCCAGCATTTCCTACATCTCACCTTAACTTCGTTGGCTTGCTAACTGGTCAACAGACAGAAAATGCTACAGATAATCAGGCTGATTGTTCAGCCCATATACACATGCTGGTTGACCAGCCAGTAGCTACAAAAAGAATTAGAAACAACCAGAGTGCTCATTGCCTTCTTCTCAGTGGGGTCATTAAAAGAGTTCTTGTCTACCCTTATGTTTGTTATTATGAAACATGTGGAACCTTAATACTTTGAGGCTACTGGCTATCTATCACAAGTGGCCAAAATTAGACAAATGGTTCAAAAGTTATTTACAGAGATACTGACAGACTACTTAATTGGATGTTCATGTTCACTTTGTTTGCTTAGAAAAACATTTGAAACAGCAAGTGAGGAATGCTTCCATTACTTAAATAGATAAAACAATAAAAAAGCAAGAGAAAAGAGAAGTGATTAGTACCTCAATTGTCAAGATCACTGGTTCCAGCGCTTCATACTTTATCTTCACTTTTGCAGCAGCTTGTTTGGCATGAACATCTGAATCCGCAACCACAGCACAAACAATCTGACCCACACAAATTACCTATAAAATACACATCACACATACAAAAGATAAAGAAATTTAAGAGTCAGCAGGTAAAATTCCATTACAAAGACCTGAAGTAAAACAATAGAAATTAAGAAAATAATTTAAAAAAAGATTGCTTTCAAACCTTGTCTCTTGCAAATATAATCTCCGGATCACTGGAGTAGTGAAACTCATTTATAGCAGGTACATCATTAGCTGTTATGATATCGAACACACCTGGTCCCTTAAGAGCCTCTGAGGCATCTACAGACCTGATTGGGATGCGGGAAGATAGAAGTATAATGCATTAGTTTTTTAAACTGTTGCACATAGGCAGGGAACACAATACAGAGGTATGTTTCTTGTATTGTCAGAACCTGAACATAGGTTCAGACATGTCTTTTCCTTCTACCCCTTGCATGGGAAGAAATGCCTGTCAAAGGGAATTAAAGACTCTAGCGATTTGTTCCATTTCTAGAAAATACTCTAATCATAACAGGGAAATCATTGACCTGTTAGACTGCCTGAACTGCATCAGTTTAATAAAAGTCACTGTATAGAGTTGACGAAATACCACTGTCTCACAGAGATGAAAGGGGGATGTCAGCTCCTAGATGGTACAAAAAGAACATATCCAAACCCAGAATACTATTACCAACCTAAGAATAGGCCAGGGGACTCTAACTAGCAATGCCAGTCCATTGTCATCATGAGTAATCCCAACCACAGCACCTGGGTACACATCTTGGTGCCTGAATGCTGGGCAGACAATGCGGATATGTGTATTCTGGTACCTTAATGTTAAACAAACTGTGTGTATATCAGTATGAAAGCATAAGTGAAAACAATTTTCTTTCAAAATATGTTTAACTTTCCATCTCCCTCTTCTACAAGTCCTTACCTGAGCCTTGCTACCTTGTTGCTGCAACATTGCAATGTTACTTCCTACATTTTGAACAATTCTTTTTTCGTAACAGAGTTGAGATTTCAAAGCTATGTTGTTGAAGCTGAGTTAAGGTGTCTCTTGGTACTGTATAGCTCAGGTCTATGTAGAGGTTCCTAGGTTAGCTCTAAGTAAGTTGGCTCATTTACCAAAAACAGTTCAACCTCATTAGGACAATAACATAGAAAAATACATAAATCCAATCAGAGCCTTCTACTGGAATGACAGTATTGCTTCCAGGACCTGAGCCAGTGTGGGTATCATATGTGCTGTTTTGTATATATGTAATCGAACTTCATTACTCTGCTCTAAAAATCCCAGACACTATTTTGTTAGTAACTTTCTTCAGATACACTTTGAACACTTACATAATCTTAGCATGAGCTCTGGAACTAGTGACTACCGCCAGGAAGAGCTCCCCATCCACAGAAGAAAGGTCATCAATGTAAAGTGCTTCACCAGTTGCATGCTTAATTCCAGACTGGTGCATTATAGGCCGTCCCACAGGATCCTGGGGAGACTGACTCTGACCTACATCCTGTACCATCAAAAACAACCCTCCAAACAGTTAAAAAAAAATAAAATTGTCACATTATTCTTATATTAATTAGAAAATCAGATGAAGGAAAACTATTCATATTATCCTATTCTGGTTCAATATTGAAAACAGATGAAGGACTCAACTGATGCTCCTGAGCTTTTTTTTTTTTTTAATTGCTTCTCCAAGCAATTCCAAGAGCATTACACAGGATTGTCTACTTGTATTTTTTCCTTAATCATTTACATCAAAGTGACACAAACATCAGTCTTTTTTTTTTTTTTTTAATTATTGATTGGTGTCACGAGGCTCTGAAAATTTTCTGAATTACTCTCACAAGTTTCTGTTCTGTGTTTTAGCAGCATGTGGTGTTGCAGTTTGAGCTATTTCCAATGGTTCCTAGAATTTGTCTTCCTCAGTGAAAGGCTGCAATTAATCAATGTAAATCAGTGAGACAATGTTTCCTCTCAATTTTATTTCCTTGCAACTGTGTATGAATTTCATGCCGTATTAACCTTATTTTGCTAGGTATTTCCTTAAAGTTAATTTACTGTTGCCAGATAATTCTGCCATGCCAACTAATTGTTGTCCACTCCCAAACCAGTTTTTCAGTTTCTTTCAGTGATCTTGCTAGCTTTTTCATTTTCTGCATTTAGAACTAGTGATTTACTCTGATCTCAAAATCTATTTTCTCCTATAGGTTCCAGCACTCAAACATTCCTGCTACACATTCCTCCCTCCTGCACTTTCTGACACATTCTCTGCTATTAGCCCAAAGCCAAGAACAGACATTTTTCACTTGATGACTAAAGATCCTCAAATGGCTGTCTCAGCAAAATCATCCCAACTTTATCCCATATTTATCTTCCAAGATACGTTTTTTTTTTCCCATCTTCTTTTTCCCTCTAATTTTAAAAGTGTAATAAGGTTCAGATGAAGAAGTCCAGGCAGAAGACAAAGACTTACATAAATTAGATAGAAATTTAAAGTGACAAAACAGATGTCCTGGGTTTCTAAATCTTTTATTATTGCTCAGTGCCAGCCAATCTAAATAACAAAAAAATATATCTATTTCTGTTACGTCACTTTCTTGTAGCTCAGGTATAAATTGTTGAAAGCCACAGAAAACTACTTCCCTTGATCCTGGTCCCATTGGTAAGTTTACACTGGCTTTTCTTTGAAGCTGGAGATAACGACTTGAGCAAATTTAAGTATTTTAAACTAACAAGTTATTCTAAAGAATATCTAAAATCAAAATGAAAATGTTTCCCTACATTTCATTTGAATTTTCTTTAGGTTTCTAAAAACTTGAAATTTTTACTTGCATCTTTATTAATGGTATTAAAAGATCAAAACCCCTTGCAGGATTTTCCAGATCTAGTCACAAGGGCTATAAAACAACTCAGAAAATCCAAGAGTTGTTCTTTGCTACCCTCTACTGCTGACTTCTCCTTGAAGGTTCCTGTTCAAGCAGATAGCCACCATAAACTTCATCTTCTTTCCTAAATTTACAGTAAGAGCTAAGAGCCCCCTGAGAGCCTAAGAAAAGTATATTTCGAGAAAAGAACACTAACATTCTTGGGATTTTCAATCTCTTTGATCTTGGTCCAAGATTCTTCCAATTGGGTTGAACCCTGCCATATACCAAGTTTAAGCATGCTGACAATGGAATTTGTTTTGCATATTTACCTTCTGTGAACTGTTTAGAAGTCAGAATATCCATATGAATCTATTTTTACTGACAGGGTTTTTCCAATTTTGATACACTTAAAAACAAGGAATCAGAGCCTGTTGTCCTCAGTCCTTTGGAAAATTTACACCTGAGCTTCACTGTGTGGATCATGCTTGAACTATTTTTATTATTATTTACCAAGTCTTACACACCACAGTACAATCTTAAAATAAAATCACTTGCCTGGTATATTTGGATACTCTGGGGCATTTTGGTTTGGAAGTCTTGTAGGACACTCCCATATTCCATAGGTATGCCAGGATTGTGGCAAGGGTCCTGAAAAGGAAGTGAATTATTATTAAAACTCACATTTTGAATGTTACAACTAAAAAAAGCTAAGAACCTAAATCACTAAATACACGCTCTTTATACAGAAAATTCCTTCAAGACTCTCACAAGTTAGGCTCTACAATGACAATTTGAAAAGAATGTAGATTTTTAAGATTTCACTAAATGATATTTAAAAATACATTAAATTTGACAAATGTGTGTGTTTCAAGTAAGCAAAATAAATCAGGGATAGTCAGAAGACCTTCCTTCTTGAGTCTGACCAAAACTGGCATAGAATCATTCCTAGTAAATTACCTAGTAATGGTAATTCAGAGGAAAGTGCTTATAGTAATACAGAAAAGAAAGGCAACAGGTATGGTTTCCCTCAGAAGAACGGATGAAGACAAAAATAAATAAATCACAGCTAGAATTTATCAGGCCAATCAGATTTTAGAGTCCTCCTTTCCCACTCAACAACTTAAACACGGAAGAGGGTTGGTTTAACACATACAGTTAATTTTCAAAGTGTTTATATGTATTTTATTTACTTTTTGAACTACAGAAAGATGGGGTAAGATACTGACACATCGGTATTGATACACTGTTACATTAATATTGCTCAAATTTTTACTATTATTATTATTTACTATTATTATTGACAGCCTAATGTACAAGCTACCTTGGACATATAATATATTTGGGCACATAAAAGTTAAGCAGACACCTCTCCATCAGTTCTTTGGGACTTAAGTGCTGTAGATCTGAACCCAAAAAGGACAATATTTAGCAGACTGTACATACTCAAACATTAACAGATAGCAAAAAAAACCCACCACCACCACCAACAAACTTCATTTGCTTGCAAAAAAGCAAACAAGAAAAATCAATTTACCATTGTTTTCAATGACTGCAATACTTCCAGGAAAAATCTGTAGAAGAAACTGACTATCAAAGTATTTTTATATTCTACTTTCCCACCACAGGCTGAGCCTGGAAGAGCTATTTCTTTAAGAACTAATCTGGAAGCTTCATCGAGCATCTGTTCATTCCAGTATCTGTCAAAAAGAATAACACAGACACCATCAGATAAGAGCTCAAGATAATAATAATAATATATATATATAT
This sequence comes from Cygnus atratus, assembly GCF_013377495.2. Classification (NCBI taxonomy): domain Eukaryota; kingdom Metazoa; phylum Chordata; class Aves; order Anseriformes; family Anatidae; genus Cygnus; species Cygnus atratus. The sequence goes on from NC_066367.1 coordinate 323,173, forward strand.
ATACATATCAACGCACACACTTAAACTGTAGTAATACCTTTGTACCCTCCTGCTTACAATGAAGCTATTGATTTTAATGATGGCTTGCAATTTTGAAAATAGTGTAGATCAATGTTGCTCACAGAAGTGAGGTCCCTTAAGTCAGAAGAATTAAGTCTTATGCCAGTCTTTTCTTAAAAACAAACAACAACAACAAAAAAGCTATTACATTTTTGAAGCTGATTTAACACTCTTATGGATTACCATTGTTCCACAGATACTGCCCTATATTTAAAGAAAAGTGAACAACAACACTGGTGCAAACTGGAGATGCTTTTAAGTGATCTGATTAATGCTCAATTGCTGTTTCACATTTTCTGAAAAGGCCTTCCTTGAAGTATCTCAAACACAGTTAATTCTCCATAGTTACACAACCCTAGATATCAGAATATAAATCTGTTAGAATAAATTTAAGCACATAAAGCAGAAAAAAAAAAAACTTTAGTGAAATGGTTGTGTATTAATTGGTTTAAAAAAAAAAAGTCTGGAAGGGATCCATTTAGATAAATGGAGCTTGAATTATTTGTAGATATTGTGCCCTAAGCCTTGGAAAGATGCTGCAAAGGGGAGAAAAATGTCAGGGATGAACATCAGAAATTATGATCTTGTAGATGAAGAGATATTGAAAATGTTAAGGTCTGACTTGTGTTCCTAAGTTTCTTGAGCACATCTGAAATTTCCATTCCTTGTATCTATCAGAGCCAAACTGAAGGACTTGGGAACACTGATGCTAGGGGATCATCAAACCTATGGGACCCAGCATCATCTCCCAATGCTTTTGTATAAGTACACAACTATGTATACCTCATCTGCTTATTTCACAGCTCAAATCTCACATCTCTCTACATACTTCACACTGGAATTGCACCCATGTGCAGACTCCAAAACATAATGATCCTAAAAAGTCATTGTTTAGGCTTGACCAGACCATTTGCTTGAACATGTGTGGCATAAGTGAGGTAACTGAAATCTCCCATGTGCTTTCATGCTCCAAGGAAATACATCCAAGCTCTCAAAAACCCTTTATTCTGAGATGTAGAAAACACTGAGAAATTTTACCTTCCAATAAGTGTCCAACAGGTTTGTTTCGCACAGACAGTGGTTGAGGCAGCACCTCCATAGAAAATGCTTAAATCCTTTATTTTGTCTGTACCTTCTTCAAAAAGGACTCTCATTCCAGCATTAATTATTGGGAGAGCATTTTCTCTCCTTGGTGCTTGTCGAAATGCAGAGATATACTCTCCCTGAATAAGATCAGACAGAAGTGGATAACCTGCACACGTTAGTATCTGAAAGCAGAACTTGCTTTTACGCTACATGAGGCAAGAGAATCAAAGTGAACAGCACAAATTCAACTTCCTGAGCATTCAAGACCATACACTTCCTTCTATTGATATTTCAGTAGCTTTACCTTTCTTTGATGTTCTAGCAGTCTCTTTTTGATCTTCCATTACCTACACAGTTCAGATGACTAAATTTTCTCATGGTAGATAGACAGAAGATAGGGATCTTGTGGAGGGAAGGAGAATAGCAGGGCTGCATTTATAACAAGACCAAAAGCTTAAAGGCTTCAAAGCATTGCCTGACTTCAGTACTCAGATAACGTCACCCATAATTATTTTATAAAATCATATACTCATCATTGCAAACAACACCAGTTAAAGACTATTACACAGTTCAGCAACATTTACAGAAGCACAAAGCACATGTATAATCTTATCTAATCTTAGAAAAAATCCTCAAAAGGTGATAATGCTTTACCTGCCTGATGCCAACCATTCCACATGTGGGCAGCCTGTTTGGATGAGGACTATGACAGCTTGTCCAAGAACCCTTTCTGTAGTGAACTGGTAATTGTTATTGGCCTCATCATTTTAGAGTAAACTTTTGTATGAATATCACGCTACATATCACTATTTACCTACTGAGTTGTGTTTTTTGGCTGAAACTGGGAGATAGTACAACACTATCAGGAACAAACGTAAGGAATCCAGAAAGTGAGCAGTAACAGTGTTACTTTGTTACTTTAAACATATGGATTATGCCCCCTTCCTGCTATTCATTTAACAGTCTGCAATTCTACCTAAAGCAAACCTAAATGTACTAGTAACTTACCTTCCTAGAATGGGGAATATGGACAGAGACTAAGATCTCTTCTGGCATAATGGTATTGTTACCAACTCCATCTGCAAAAATATCACTCAGAGGAATCCGCCTCTTTCTTCCTAAAAAAAAAAAATAAATCCCACACCCAGAAACTTCTGTACAATTGTGCAACTAACATACATTGAACATTTTTTAATTGGCAAAAAATACATGCATATTTCATGAGTAAATAATTTTGGAGTTTATAAAACATCTTACCAGTGGTATGCTCTACAAATATGATTGCTCTACCTTTCAAAGTATCATAACACCAGAATCCTAATAAAAGGCACAGAGAACTATCCCCATTCTGTAATCTTCCCTTCTGATGCTATTGCAACAACGATCCCTTCCCCTGCTCCTGTCAATCTATTCCAAATCTCTGCAGCTGTTGTCATCGCTATGTTTTCTATTAAAGTATAAGGAGTGAGGAAGAATACTGAATGCAAAACTATTTTTGTGTGTGTGTGTCTTGAGACTGAGCAGTTCCAGGTGTCCAGAGGGAATAAATGTCTTTTCCTTTCTCTTTTTGGTAGATTATTCTAAAAGTGGCTATGTTTATCATTCTATGATATGTAAGATTAAAAGGTGAAATTTTCAAAAGGGAAGAGGACAAAATTACATCAGGAACCAAAATCTGTAAGAGCTTTTTGAACACTTAAACATCTATGCTACATAAGTTATGCCAATATCACTACACAGTTAAGCTAGCAAGCCTTCCTTGTGGAAATACAATATAAATTTTAACACATAAAATTGATTATTAAAATTATGGATTATTAAATTATTGATTGATTATTATTGATTAAATTATTGATTATTGAATTATTAAATTGATTATTAAAATATATATAAAATTATATTAATTAAACAAGCTCCATTGGCTCAAGAAGTTTTGCCAGTAAGACTGCAACTATACCAGCAAAGCAACTGTCAAGTAGAATTGTGATCCTGCAAAAACACAAAGGTATAAAATACACATTGTGCAGATGGAAATCCACACTGATCCACCATGTGCATTTATCAGATGAAATCAAGGTATCAAGGTATGTGTATTTATGTATATATATGTTTACTAATCTTCCATGTCCATGCTACCTATGGTGTCCATTGTATTTTTAAGTATATGATTTGTAATTACTAGACAATACATGTCTTACAGTAACCCTGATCTATCCCAAAACTTTGTACAAACAGATAATCATCTGTGCTATTTTTAAGAGGTTCATAGATTAAAATATTCCTCTCACATTCAGTGAGCCTGATACTGTAAGACTGGTTGCTTTACAGCAAGATTACTTTCTTAATGTTTTCATGTTATATATGATGATGACACTGTAGTCTATTCATCCTAGAATACCACTTAGCATTAAAATTGCATTCCTAAAAAACATAACCAGTGTAACAGCAAAACTTTAGTACAGGAATTTTATTTTGCTGAAGTGCGAATCTGAAAAGTAACACTTAAAAATAGCAGCACTGGCATTTCTGGTGTTTTGCCTTTGCAATTGCACCCAGAATACACTTGGTTTATATACGTTGCCCAATCCCACCTGTGAGCCTGCCAGAATCTGGGAAAACACATTTTCCTTTACACTATGATTTAAGAGAAATACTAAGAAAAAACAGTGTCTCTGTAACCTCCTTTTCTTAAACAATCCACATTTCCTATGTTTCACTGACTACTTTTTGGTAAGGAAACACGTTAAAAACCTGTGAAAATGCCTGAAATCCTCTTCCAGCAGTAAAATTCTTCCAGGCTAACAGAAAGAGGCATCAGTCAGTGATTCTATTCATCATTCAAATAAATAGGCATGTCACTGGAATTGTTGAGTGAGGAGATGCAAATGTGTATACACTGACTTTTCAGAATGACATTCTGACAGGTATTTCTGTACTTCAATGGCTAACTATGAAGGAAGAAATCATGGCAATCATAAATCATAATTTTTTTGTGTATCTATTTCATGAAATCCTGGCTCAGAAGCAAATGCATAAATAACATGTATTTCATGCAGCTGAGTAAAATATTACATGGTCTGAAATGGTAACATACACTCTCTGGATCAAGGGCAAAAATAGGTCTTAGAACCACAGAATCAAAAAAAGGACATAAGACATCTGGAAAGGAGGACAGCATGCAGTTTCAAGCCACCAGACAGCTGAGTCTACCAATATTTCATCACCCTTCCAATGGTAAAGTAGTACACAAGGAATGGAGCTATTTGAGGGGAGTATCGAGTGATGGAAAGAAAATGAGGAAATAGGCATGGAAAAAAGTGCTGGACTAGTGGCTCCTGTATTTGTTGGAAGTACATGTGAGGAACAAGAAACTACAGTTCCTGTCAGGGCCAGAGGGTAATTTAAAAACCAGGGCCAAGTATCAGTTAAAGAGAAAACTACCTACCAGAGGGGTGGGGAAGTAGTATACAGATAACTCAGATTACCAGGTTTTATGAATGCTTTTGGCAATTCACTGCCCACAGAAGCACATATGATCTGGATGGTCTGAATGCTTACTTCGACATGAGAATCTTTGACATGTTCTTACTTTGCAAATTGCTTCTCTTGCAGACTTGATCTTCTATGTGAGTGGGAAAAGGGTTCCTTAACAAGCACTCACCAGTCACCCCTGCACCCCATACAGTAGCATCCTGCACCTCTGACACTAGTACAGAGACAAGATATCTCCTCTTACCTTTTAAAGCCAGATTAAGCATACAGTTGCTAGCTGCCAGAATAGGATTCAAGTCTGAGGTTGATTTTTGACTTATAATGTTTCCACCTAAAGACTTGGAAAAAAAAAATTCTCATCTCTTCACTGCCTTCACATTTTCATGTTCTGTCATTATAAATAAGATTATACACACGTTTATGCATATTAAAAGCTCAGAAAGATGCACTGATAGAAAATTAACAACTAAAGACAATTAAACATGCAAGTTGTACATGTAGTCAGAAGCAATTCAACATAGTTTTGTTCAACATGCAATTGGCATTTTAAGTAACAGACAACATACAGCAACGTTTCTTATCTGTTCTCCACCCAGTGTTCTTAATTGCTTCAAGACAGCACAGAAAATCTTTGTCTTCTCCTCAGGTAACTTTGAGATTGCATTTCTCAAGATGTCTTTAACTAGAGACAGGCTGCAGGCAGCTCCTAGAGTTAATCCTGTAACCAAAATATTATGAAAGTGTAACGTGAGCATTGCTTTATTGTCTGGGTTTTAAACTATGTTCAGACTGTAGAGCTAGGACTGTTCATGTGCAATACAGGTAGATGTAAGGTGAAGGGCCTTTGCATATTAAAGGAACTGTGACCTTTCAATTCAGGAGACTGAGGGTAAAGTTTCATGAAATTATGAAGTTGAGCTAATGGCTCAACATGTGTACAAAAAGGGAAGGAACTCTGTTGTCTGCTTCCAGCTGCTTCACTTGCACCGAATTTGTTGAAGTGTTTGTGTGAAGTTTCATCCAAAGTTGAGGCAGCTTCAGTGGGCTCTTCCTATTTTAAACACTATTTACATTCTAGTTATTCTTCTAATGTAGCATTTGCAACAAAGTAAGTAATGCTAACACTGAATACGGTATTTTTCCCCCACTAGAAAGATTAGTGATAAATTTTTATATTGACTATACTTTTTAAATTTTTCAATACTATAAAATGGTAAAAAGCGCCTTTTAATTCAAAATTATTAATGGGTTTCATTTATGTAATGTGTGAATTTTCTGAATGGAAACTGGAATTCAATTAAAAATATAACTCAAAAGATAAATAATTTTCACTGGATTTTATTAAGTAAAACTATATTAAAATCTGTGTATTTAAATAAAAATTTAATCAAAACATGCTCTGCATTGAAATCTAATTAAAGAGAGGAAATACTCTTCCTGGTTGGCAAACTAAACCGAATCTCGTGTTAGAATGAGTAAGCCTTACACTCCAATGACTAGATATTATTTGTAGAATAAAAGAAACCATAAACATTCTCCATGCTTCTTTTAAATTACCAACCATTTTTCAGATAAGAACAAACTAATCATCGGCTGGAACTGGCTGACTGAACCAAACTGAAGAAGATGTTCTAGATGCAATGACAGTAACGTCAAATACAGTTTCCCACTTCAAAAATGTGGCTTCAGGCATGTAGTAAGTATCCTTCATCAGATACAGGGCCTGATTTTCCTTAAAACTTAAGCAGTAAATATGCACAATATAATTTATATTTAATTAATTTATGCTATTATAGGAAGTTTAAATCTATTTTTAGTTGCTATTTCAAAATTAAATAGAACTTATTTTAAAGCTAAAACCTAGTTTACCTTCAATATGAAAAAAATCACTGTACTGATCTTAAACATATAAATTGAGGTACAAGGGTATTAATTTGTAATAATTAATGCTGTTATGTTTGAGAACAAGATTATTTAATGCGAATTAGCTATCCCAGTTGAATCACAGACTTTTTTTCTAACGTAGACAATTGTACATTGTTGTTAACATTCTGTGGTTCTCTATGCTATGCAACATAACATGGTACAAAACCATACCATGTGCTGGGACAGTGGCTACAGACAGCCACCTTGATCCAGGAAACAGCCAAGCATGCTTAGGCATGACTGGAGAGCCAAGATCATTGTACAACACTTCACACCTTCAGCATGATGGAATGGAGTAGCATCCCCTACTGCAGAGGAATCTCCCATGTCTGAAACAAAGAGAAGTCTACTGACCATCACCCGTGCTCTTCACCACATTCAGATCCGGGATTCTTGCTGGAGAAATAACAATTGGATGGAACATGCCTCCAAATTTCATCTCAGGTCCTACCAAATGGGAAGGCACAGACATAAATGCATATTCCATAACTGCAGTTCCAACATAGAGGAGCCTAAGCTTACAGATAAAAACATATAATGAATGACAAACATAGTCCCACTCCTCCCATGGAGACTGAAACAATGGCAACAGAAAACATTCAGATCATACATACCCACACTGGTGTTCCCAACAACTAGAGGTGCTTTGGGGTAGGCAGCTTTCAGATCTAGTAATTCATCTAAATTTACAGGAGAAATCCATGTCATTCGTTCCCCGTGAAAAACCAGAGTTCTTTTTGGTTGATTTTCAGCCATTCTCTGATGGAGAAATATAGCAGATTTACATATTTAGACACAGAGACAGGTGGCAGGGTCTAACAGACATGACATTAGACTGGAAGTAAAAAGAAGTTCTTAAAATATGGTAATTCTACTTAATCCTTCAAAAATGCACAGAAGGGGGACTGTTAGGCTGGTCCTTTGCACATTGGTTATTTTTTTAAATTTTGACTGTAAGTCCAATGGGCTGATAGACCAGATTGATGATAAATATAATAAATAGCCCACAGATAAACAAAAGTACAAGTAGATCATGCAATTGCTGAAGTTAATAAAAAAGTAATTAAAAATACTTAGGGAGGTGTTTGCACCCTTTGTTTGGAGGTCACCAGTGACACCAGCAGCCACATTCCTTTATGTAAACACATGGATGTGTCTGGATGTTTTAGCACTGTTTACTGATCAATTGGAAAAACCTTGTGAACTGGTGTAGGTACAAATACATACGCAGGAACACCTATCTCACAGTTCTCAACTTTTCTCTGTAAGCAGACAGCTAGCTATAGAGAATTTGGCTTTGAATCTATACCTTGACAATAATGCAAAGGAAGCAGCTTTTAGTTTTTCTAGGGCATATACTGCTCTCAATAATCAAGGATTACTGAGAATTTCTATTCCAGTGTCCTTATATCTTTGCCCCACTTGAATCACTGGAGCTAAACACTCCCTAGACTGGCTAGCCATTTAAGGCTGACTTTTGATAGAGAAGACCAGCAAAACTATTAAGCCACAAAATGGGGAAACTGTATTATTTTGCCAATGTTAGATAAAAAGTATTTGCCAGTTTACTAGGAAGCATTTGTACATTCAGGTGCTGCACTGAACACTCCCTTTAGGTTACTTTGTCTTCTCACCTAATGCTTAATTCTGCAGCTTCCCGATATGATTTTTTGTATGTGATTATTCAATGAGATCACTGGGGGAAAAAATAACATTAAAAATCAATCCAGAATGATATGACATATTTTTCTGATGAATCACTGCTAAGCAGGACGTCAGAATGAGTCCTGAACTATGGACTACTACGAAGGAAAAGACAGAACTAAAGAGTAGTCTGTAAGTAGCAAAAATTACCATTAGTTCTGGAGGAAATATAAGCTCCTGAGTGGGATCTAAGGGCTGGAATTCATCTGGTGAAAATAGTCTAGTGGAAACCTTAAAAAGACAGGAAACAAGCAAAGACAAGATCTATTTTTTTCTCTCATTCTTATTTCCACACAAAACAAAACCAAAAAAAACCCTGTAATGGTCCCACTGAAGCCAGTAGAAAATTGGCAATTCCATTATCTTTCAGATTTTGTGCTAAATTACCATTCTTCATTTGAAGCTGCAGGTGAAGGAAGTGGTCATAACAGTTTCTTAAAGTTTACTCCTAACATAAATGTGCATATTAGCAAGTATAGAGGCAAGTAACTGAAAGACTAACTACAGGCTTCATGGTGTCCTACTGTAAGAAAGTAGCTGGTTTCATGCCAACCTACAGAATCCAAAAGGCAGAGAAGTAGATCAGATATTATTGAAAGAAAATTGAGAACGAAGTCAAACATACATGAATAAAAGGTTTCTTATAACACTACAATCATGACTTATTTTTTAGGAACGTAGCAGTTTATTGGATTCAAGCCAACGGTTAGATTCTGAAGAGATCAGTGGTTACATTCAGATCATCACTTGTTGGTTTTAGACAGTTCCACATATGCCCTGATTTTTTGCATAATGCAATGATTGCTACATCATCTCCTTCTCATAAAAAAATACACATAGAAGCCTTGATTTTTAGAAATATTTCCAAATTTCTTGTGAGGAATAATAAAATATCTGACTTTATATATAACAACTGTAATATTATGGAAGGTGAATAAGGTGGAGGGTATAAATAGAATATGCCTATATCTTGAATAGTTACAATAAATACACAATGCAAGACTTTTTTCTGTAAGTTTTTATATCCAACTTGTACAGTTAAAATACTTAAAATCCTACCTTCTCTTCCTTGTCAAACAAATCCTCTTCATGATCCAAGCAACACTTTCCACTTGCTTTACTTTGACAACAAACAGATTCCTAAAGTAGGAACATTCTATCAGTAAAATAGTGCCCAGACAGGCACTAAGTTAAAGACTGCTTGAGCCATTAAGAGTCTCTCCTTACATTTCAATGAAGTTCTGGATAACATTTAATAATTAACTGCATCGGAAGGATTTGTGTGTAAAAGAAACAATATCCAAAAATATCTTAAAATCTTGTGATGTTGAAGTCCTTAATATAAAATATTTCATGTTATATGAAATTTGGTGGACCTTGTGAGAACACACATTCAACATTATTTCTTCTATCCACAGTTCAGTCTCCCATTTCTTTCATTGCAGGTCTCTGACATATTATTTATGCCAGTATCGACCCATGATAAAACACATGTAGTTACTTTGGATTACTCTTCATAATCCATGCTAGATACCAAGTTCCTTTTTTTTTTTTTTTATTTAAATAAACAAGCTAGGCCACTAGACACCTTATTCATCATCAGGGAGTGAGTGGGAGATAGACAGGTGGAGCAACTCCCTGCAAGGCCTGAAGGAAAGGCACTGAGGTGAGACACCCCAAACAGTGGTGGACCCCCTGCCCTGCCGAGCAGAGGGAGGGGACCCAGGAGACGAGGAGGAATGGAACCAGGTCCCTGCTTGATGTCGCAGGCAACCCCCCTTCCTACCGGCTCAGACTTCCCAGGTGCCCTTACACAACAGGTTTGAGGCCTGGAGCTTGAGAGACTGGTGGGTGAGGATGAGTTTAACAGTCTACCCAGGAGGATGCCTAAGGCAAGGAAGTTGACTCCACGCCTCAGGACTGCCTCCACTAAGAAAGAAAGAAGGGTGATTGTTGTAGGTGACTCCCTTCTCAGGGCAACAGAGGTTCTTTTTATTTCTCTTTAATATCTTTCTCGATGATCTGGATGAGGGGATTGAGTGCACCCTCAGTAAGTTTGCAGACAACACCAAGTTAGGTGCATGTGTCGATCTGCTCGAGGGTAGGAAGGCTCTGCAGGAGGATCTGGATAGGCTGGACCGATGGGCTGAGGTCAACTGTATGAGGTTCAACAAGGCCAAGTGCCAGGTCTTGCACCTGGGGCGCAACAACCCCAGGCAGCACTACAGGCTGGGAGATGAGTGGTTGGAAAGCTGCCTGGCAGAGAAGGACCTGGGAGTACTGGTTGATAGTCGGCTGAATATGAGCCAGCAGTGTGCTCAGGTGGCCGAGAAGGCCAACAGCATCCTGGCTTGCAAAAGAAGCAGTGTGGCCAGCAGGTCTAGGGAAGTGATTGTCCCCCTGTACTCGGCTCTGGTGAGGCCGCACCTCGAGTACTGTGTTCAGTTTTGGGCCCCTCGCTACAAGAAGGACATCAAGGTGCCTGAGAGAGTCCAGAGAAGGGCGACGAGGCTGGTGAGGGGTCTGGAGAACAAGTCTTACGAGGAGCGGCTGAGGGAGCTGGGATTGTTCAGTCTGGAGAAGAGGAGGCTCAGGGGCGACCTTATCGCTCTCTACAGGTACCTTAAAGGAGGCTGTAGCGAGGTAGGGGTTTGGTCTATTCTCCCACGTGCTTGGTGACAGGACGAGGGGGAATGGGCTAAAGTTGCACCAGGGGAGGTTTAGGTTGGATATTGGGAAGAACTTCTTTACTGAAAGGGTTGTTAGGCATTGGAATAGGCTGCCCAGGGAAGTGGTTGAGTCACCATCCCTGGAGGTCTTCAAAAGACGTTTAGATGTAGCACTTAGTGATATGGTTTAGTGGAGGACTTGTTAGTGTTAGGTGAGAGGTTGGACTCGGTGATCTTGGAGGTCTTTTCCAACCTAGACGATTCTGTGATTCTGACTTGCATCTCTTAACAGAGGAAAAATACATGGTCTTATTAAAAATCTTCATGGCCTGTATATAAGAACCATAAAACAGTTTGGGTTGGAAGGGACCTTAAAGATCATCTAATTCCAACCCCCCTGCCATGGACAGGGACACCTTCCACTAGATCAGGCTGCCCAAAGTCCCATCCAACCTGGCCTTAAACACTTCCAGGAATGGGGCATCCACAGCTTCTCTGGGCAATCTGTCTAAATTTCTAATCTAAATGCTATATTTCATAATAATTCATGCTCCTCATACACCATCTCCATAGGAACATATGAACTAAAACATTAGTTCATAAACATACTGAGGGTACTAACAGGCACAATGTATTTGTAGTTTAAGAGAGTACTAATAATCACAACAAAGTTATGATAAAACTTCTATAATCACTACTCCTCACCTTACAAAAGGTTTTACAGGCATCTAGGATTGGCCTATATCCAGTACAACGGCACAAGTTTCCTGAAAAAAAAAAAAAAAAAAAAAAAGGAAATAATTTAAAAAAGCCTTTGTTCTAAAGATGTGGGTGTAAAATGCTTTTATATGAGGTTTGGATCTTTGAGGCTGAAAATAAAGTTTTTGGTCTCTGAAAGACATAAAAAGATCACTATGTCACTAGACTTAAGACCCTGCAGCTCCCATGAGAAAAGGCTGTTGTTTCAAGGGGAATATGAGATACTTGAGAGCTGCACTAGAAAGAACAGTGACTACATCTTAGCAAACAGGAGACAACAGATTGTACCCACTCAAAATGTTTTTCCTTTCCTCCAACCTATTTTTAATAGTGAAGCTTAGCATTATACCTCCATCTAGTTCATCTCATAGTAACATGAAATGTCTGAGTCCATTATAACTCTAATAATAGAAAACATATTTTACCTGCAAAAAATGTTCACATTTGCCCTTAGTAAAGATGGCCTGCATACATCTCTACCTTATTAGACTGTTTTATCCCTACCTCAAAGGGACCCTCTTCCTGTGAGGTTTATGACATTCTCAACTCCAGATGTAATAGTATCTCAGAAACTTTCAGGGGCAGCTTCTTCTCCAGTGTACTGTCATTTTTGCACATCTAATTTAAAACACTTCAGAAGATGCATATGAGGATATTTTTAACACCTGTCCCTGAGCAATCCACAGGTCCATGATTCATGTTCCACGATAAAAGAATGACAGGAAATAAAATGTCAGTGTCCAGTAGCAACTCTGCTGGGAAGCGCAATTTAGAGTACACACATGCATGTGTACTCACACAGACTTGTGCTTGTATATGCAAAGTATCAGAAGAAAATGGTTCACTGACATACCTACAAATTAAAAGTGGCAATATTTACCAGCCAGAGCTGCAGTCATCTGCTCTGAAGTTGGTTCTGGGTAGTTTCTTAGTAACGTGTATATGGACATCACCATTCCAGGGGTACAGAAACCACACTGGGAGCCATGGCACTTGGCAAGCCTTTCCTGAAATATAACACCACAAATGGCACTCCTTTCAATGTACTTCACCTTTCTAATAAACTCTCTCACATACAGGAAACCTACACTAAATGCTTTCTTGATGGTAAATCAGACTTCTTAAGGAAAACAATTTAAGCTCCAAATAAGAGCAATTATTTTGGGCGTGAAACCCTAACACACATCACCAAGGAAGCTAATTAACCTTCAGTGGGCTTTTGCCTTTTTTGCTTCCATACTAAAACATCAGCTAAAGGGCATTGTCCAAGATGTGTCATTACCTCAAATGGAATGGTAAGCCTGATTCACTCCAACAATTATTATGTACCAACTATTTGATCAGGGTGTCAGTATTACTGCAAGGTCCATCATGAGCTACACATCATCAGTCTTGATCAACCAACCATCAGAAACTCATGTTGTCTTCTGTTATCATTTATCAGGGGGAATAAGCAACATATGAAATACGCATGCCCTGATTCCCATGCACTGCCACTCAAGCCAGCCCATACAAAGGAAGAAATCAATAATCTTCTTACACAATGATAATGCGTTCTCACCTGAACTGGATGAACCCTGCTTTTTGTACTTCCAACACCTTCCACTGTGGTGACTGCCACACCATACAAGGAGCAAATAGGAAGCAAGCATGCATTTGCTGAGTAGTGTCTTTGGAACATTAAGGGGAATAAAGAACTTAAACACATCTGAATATTATTTTGTGGTAAAGTAAGACTTAGTTTATACTTACAAAGCAGTCATTACCATCATTTGGAATGACAAGAGAGTAAGCGCTATAGAAGAGATTACTTACTAGCTGTGTTTCTTGTCCCCAGTACGAAGACTGTACCTACAAGGACATAATATTGACAGTTCTGGAGAATTTACATCTTCCCTAATACTTCAGTCTTTTCTAATTGCCCTCTCATTTCTCCTGCCCACAATCAACCTTTCAAGTGTGTTTTGGATGAAGAAGGTGGGGAAGGGAGAGTTGGTGTAGTCCTCTGAAAGAAGAAAAAAATTATTGCTGATAATTTGAAAACCAACTTTCTGACCCAAAGGAAATTCTAATGTAAAAAAAATAAAAATAAAAATCATTCTAAACAGGAACAATGTACCAAAATGAAAATTCTGTAAAGCTTTTTGTCATTAACAATAAAATGTTTTGTTTTACTTTAGTTGAAATGTTTCTTTTTGGTAGCATCATTATAATTCTTTTAATTTTAACACTTACAATAACATTAAACATTTCATTTACATTGTACTCCAACATAATGCAATTGTCTAAAGGAACAACTAGAACATTTTGATATCCTACCCCCACACACACCTGAAAAGATACTCCGTTGACAATGACAGTTACTATTTAACAATTTGACTAAAGTTTTTTCAATTTAAATGTAATTTATTCCTGCTTTTAGTTTAACAAAACTGTTTTTGAGTTTTGAAATCTCTTTTGGGGGAAGAGAGGGAGTTAAGTATTAGAGGGCTGGGCTGATCCAACTCACACTTCTGGCTGCACTATTCTCCCACCACTTATATGACAGAACTACAGGGAGAAGCTATGTTCCTGTGGTGAGCACAAAGGATGTTAAATTAATGCTTCCTAAAGAGAAAACTCCTCACAGCAGCTGTCAGGTTGTATTAGCAAATTAAGCATTTCAACAAATTTATAGCTGAACGAACAGTTGATTTTTTTTTTTAAACCATGTCCTTCTCTGGATTAAAGCAGCTCTTCCTTTTGGATTCTTTTACTAAAAAACACATATATTACAAATGTTTTTGTTTGTTTGTTTTTCAAGTTTCATACCTGGAAACTACATTTACAGTCATAAAATTTTGCATAAAGCTTTACAAATTTTCTGTTAAGGATACCGTATCTTCTTTGAAGCTGGCTCATAAGTTGATATCATTACCGTACAGGCACCACAGCCACCTCCTCCACAGCCATACTTAGTTCCTGTAAGACGGACTGAAAAGTGCTACCATTAGGGAAAAAAAAAAAAAGTTTCATCTTGGCCTTTATTCTTCTATAAAGCTTGAGGACCATCTTTTTTCCTGAACTTTTATGGAATATATAATTGGTTAGGTACAATAGCATATATATTGGATTCTTTCTTATACTGGATTAAAATTTTCAGTGAAAATAAGATTTAAGATAAGGAAAAACAAACAAAATCCTGTTCACAAGGAAATGGGAAACTCGATTCTGAATTCTTTTGAAGGAGTAAGTTGGGTCAGAAACAGTAAGTGAAAAAGTTCTACAAGTGAAAACATGAAAAGAAAAAACTCGTAACAGGCAAACTAGTTATATATCCAGCAGGACTCTAAAACAAACATCCAAAGTTTTCCCAGAAGTGCCACTGGAAAAGTAACTGGAAAAAACCCAAGACCTCTTGCACCAATTCTTATTCTCACCAGCCCCTTCCATGAGCTGATCAATGATGAGCTAATTAGTGACCGAGTCACTCATCCAGCTGATAGCTACCCCCTGTTTTTCCTGGGTCACTTTTCTGCTGGTCTAGCAAGTGGAATTAGTACACAGAGAGGTCTGAGGAATATCACAGTTGGAACAAGTTGCAGAAAGAGAGCTTTCTGCCAGGAGCAGAGAATGATGGAGGGGGAAACAAGCTGCCTTTGCTTTTAACAATGTGTTGTGAAAAGTTGTTTGTCAATGTGGGGGTTAGCACTCCTCACTTGAAATAATGCTCTGACACACATACATTGTTTTAAGGTCTCACCTAATTAAGCTCTACTACTTTTTCCACTGCAAAATGCTTTACAGAGCCCTTTCACTAACATCCTAACCTGTCAGATATAACCAGTACATTTTAAGATACAGTTTCTTCCCTTCTTACTCTTCTATTTATTTGCTAATTTACACTGGGCCTTACAGTTACTAACAGTGGTCTAATATGCCAATTTCTATGGCATTTAGCCTAAAAAAAAAAAAAAAGTCAGGATGCTTAATGAAGTATTATATTGTGTGTTGCAATTATAATACACATTACTGGAAGACACTAAATTTCCTCATACTCAGTCATTTTGGATTATACAAATTTTGGCAGCATCAGCATAAGTTATTTCTGACCTATATTTTTGCTCCATGCCATTCATTTTTGGCTGTTTAAGAAATTAGCTGTCCTCCTAGCTAAGTTAGCTATGTGTGGAAGTTTGCTGTGAAAAGAATCAGTACCTCGAGTCTGGCTAGCTGAGTGATCTCAGCCGCAGTTGTACAGATACATCTTAGAGAATGACACACTATTATACAGACATAAGCAACAGAATACAGGAATAAATTGACATTTAAATTGTAGGGTAAAACCACTAACTAGCTCCAGAAAACAAGTTAATCTTATCCTTGTTTTATAAGGAGAGTACAAAGATACAGTAAGGTTAAATGATTTTTCAAGGTGCCAGAGCAAGTCAGTGCAGAATATGCATGGGACCTAGATAATCTCACTCACAAATGTGCTTTAACGAATGAAGTACAACTCTTGTGATAGAACTGGTATGGAGCCATGTTATATAGCTCAATGGAGCTTGAAGTTGTTACAAGTTAATGAAGATTGATTTCCTAATTACCAGAACTATAGCAACCTATTCTTCACCAGACTCCTCCTTACGACTGACCAGTAATGAAGATGTTTCAACTTAAGTTTTTCTTTTAAAAATTTAAAGTTTATAAAAACATTCTGTTGTGTGAATTCTCTAGTGTATGGTATATGTCATTTTGCTTTCTGGTAATATGTTTCAGGAGACAGCCTAGGAAGCTGCCAAACAGGGGAGATTCTGCACTCTCACATTTGGTCCATGCTCCTGGCTGACAGTCCCTACACATAATGTGTTACTCAACAGTAAACAACAGCTTCATGAATACTGGGAATAAGCCTGTGGCACAGCAGGTTCTGGAAAATTGCTAACAGTTGAAAGCAGACAGATAAACAAGCCTCAGAAAAGGCAAATAAAAATAGAGGAAAAGAAACTGCTGCAGAATTTGTAGCAACAGAGAAAGCCATTGAAATTTGGACATACCAAGACAGGAGAGAAATTTGTAAAAAAAAAATTAAGGCAGGGTATAAGCTCTAGCTCTTTGAACTTCTGCTTTATCTATTTTCTTTCCTCCTGTTTTAAAAAACATACTTGTATTTACTTGCTGTTAAGACCTGGTTTTTGTTTGTTTTTAAGGTTTAGAAATCTGTTTGGAATGCTTATCATAAGAAGTTAACAGATTACTTCAAAATTCCAACAGACTTAGGCTCTTATCACAAGGTCTTTCCTCTTTCCACAAAGAGACTTTTACACAATTTGGAGATGCCTACTCTGTCAAGTTTTATTCACACTAGCCAAAAGGTTCTTAGAAACAGATAAATACACACATGCACATAGTGATAAATGGCATAGCTCTTATTTGTTTAGGAAACTAGGCTAAAAAAAAAACAACAGCAGCTCACTGAAGAGTATTTGGCTTAAGAAGGACATCATTTAATATGGTTGCTTTATCTTAAGGAAGTCACAGCTTCTTTAAGCTCGTAAATAACCTTTCGATTATCATTTATGAGAATTTTGCTCGAATAAGACTTTCAACTGAGTGACTTCAAGAAAAAACAAGAAAAGGATACGTCTCTTTCGCAGATAAGACAGCAGCATCTGTTCAGGATCAGCATTTTTCTCTATTATCTGCAGTAAAAAATGAAAACCTTTCTTTAACTAAGAAAGCAAAACTTTTCAAAATTCAGGGCACAGGCTACATTCCCACAAAGCCAGAAAAAAGTCCTTCTCTGGTTTCCTCTCATAGAGCTACCCCCTATTGCAATGCCCACAGGAGAGTTTGGACTTGTAAGAAATTCTTCAGACAGATAATGTTTCCAGGATCTACTAAAAATAAATGCTGCTTACTTGAAAGGTTATGCTGAGGGAATTGACCTTCAACCATACTAAAAATAAAAATGGGATAGAACTTTGCTACAATAAAGGTAGCATAGCACAAAGAATTAATGATTTGCAGATTTTAGTCTCTCTGGTACTTTAACCTACTGAGATGAACACTAGAGGAAGCTTCTAAGGCTATCAGCAGGAATCACTTTTCATCCAGTTTTATTTACATAAACTTGCGCTTGCCTTAACAGACCAACAACAGAGCATCAGAAATGCCTACATTCTTATTTCATTAGAGGATTGTTTATTCCACTGCTTAGAATCAGCCATTTCCTTCCAGTTACATTGAATCAATAACAAGCTTAATTTTGCTCTTGCAGTATTATCATTATGATGGCCACTAGTCCAGATTTTGGCACTTCGGTCTTGTTGACTTGCTGGTGTGACTCTGTGCATCTCTTCTCCAACAACCATTGAAAATGAGAAGCTAGGCACATACAAATGAAAAACTAGTTTGCTCACCACCCAGCTTTGATAGCCAGTTTAAAGTCCACTTCACTTTGAAGTTTTTTACCCCCCCAAACTCAACAGGGCTGTGGAATGTTTTAACCACATTGTGGATTTACCTTGCTCTGCAGCTGAACTCCACCACAGCCACTCTCTCATTCCCCCTCCTCAAAGGGAAAGGGGGAGAAAATATGATGCAAAGGGCTCAAGGGTTGAGATAAGGACAGGGAGATCACTTACCAATTATTGTCAGGGGCAAAACAGACTCAGTACAGAGAGATTAGAGAAATTCCTAACAAGCTAGAGAACTGAGAAACAAAGAAAACAAACTAAAAACACCTTCCTCTCATCTGCCCTCTTCTACCTCCTCCCCCCAAGTGGCAGAGGGCAAAAGGGAATGGGTGCTGCAGTCTGTAGCACTTTGTCTCTACCACTCCTTCACGGTCACTCTCTGCCCCTGCTCCACATGGGGTCCATCCCACAGGATGCCATTCTTCCTGAACTGATCCTTCATGGGCTTCCCACAGGAAAACGCTCTTTAAGAAATGCTCCCATATGGGTCTGTACCATGGGGGCCGTCCATCAGGAGCAAACTGTTCCAACATGGGTCTCCCATGGACAGCAGATCCCCCCATATCCCCTGCTCCTGCGTGGGCTCCTCTCCAGGGGCTACAGCTCTGGCCCGGAGCCTGCTCTCGTGTGGGTTCTCCACGGGCTGCAGCCTCCTCCAGGCAACATCCACCTGCTCCACTAGGGGCTCCTCCATTGGCTGCAACAAGGAAATCTGCTGTGCTGTGGTACACCATGGGCTGCAGGGGGACAGTCTGCTTCACTCTGGGCCTCTCCACCATTCGCAGGGGATTTTCAGCTCTGGCTCCTGGAGCACCTCTGGCCCTCCAGGGCTGGTTCTCGCTCCGTGCTCTCCCAGCTGCTGTTACACAGCAGGTTATTTCCCCTTTCTTAAATCTGCTCTCACAGAGGCGCAAACAACATCGCTTATTGGCTCAGCTCTGGCCAGAGGTGTGTCCCTTTAGAGCCAGCTGAAACTAGCTCTTTTATCTAACATGCAGCAGCTTATGGACTCTTCTCACAGAGGCCACCCCTGCAGCCCCCTGCTACCAAAACCTTGCCACATAAACCAAATAACCACTTCTCCTCCTCTGCTGCTTCTCCCCTTCTAACAGCACTTGCTAGATGCACGAAAGTTAGCTAGCCAAAGTGATACTAGGAGAGTGATTTGCATTCCAGAGGCTTCGTCTGAGGATTCAGTCATACTCTTGTGAATAAGTCTGAGGAAACCAGATCCTATTTGTGCCCACACCCTTCAGGGTTACTTCTGGAACCGCAACCGCTCTTTCTCCACTCTCCCTCCCAGCAGCACTTACCTTCCTGCCATTCACATAGAAAATGAGCTCCCCAGACCCTGCCGCTACTTTCAAGGACATCGTATCCCAGCCTCAGAACTTGCAGCGGCAGCTGGGGAGTCCCTCGGCAGGCTGGGGCGGAGCCGCGCAGCAGCGGGGCGGACACAGAGGGGGGAGTTGGGGGAGGCACCTTCGGAAGCGGGGCTGCCAAACTCGAAACAGGAACTTCCCAGGGAGTTCCGAATGTGTAAATACAATGTTTGAATTAAATGAAATTCTGCAGCTATTTTAGAAAACTTTCAAATGGAGGCTCGGGAATACTTTATCCTGATTAATTCCAATGTGTTGTATTATTTATATATATATAAAAAAAAAAAAAAAAAAAAAAACACGTTCTTACCTGAAATAGACAGAAGAGACTAGAAGGCATCTATAAGGCATAAACTGGAGGACTTTGTTTTAAGTAATGATGCTGTAAGGTCTTGGATTTTGAACTGTAGGGAGCCAACTTGAAGAATATTCCATATTCTGAATATTCCATATTCTGAATTGCAGGGACAAGAAGATGCTCTTGTGAACCAAAGGGAGGATGAACTGCAAAACTGCAAAACAAAGGGAGGACAAACTGCAGCCAGATTCTTCTTCCCTGAACTGTTCAGGGTCCTTCAGCATAGTAACACGCACATGCTGGGCTGAGTTCAGGACAGATGATCAGACATTGTTCAGATAAGAGGTGACTGTTACACTTATTGTTATTTTTTAAAAAAACAACCACTACTATTCAACTCTACTTGAATAGAGCAGTCTCTCATTAAAACTCAGGTATTTCAGATTGATGCCAGAGGTAGTGCACAGAGATTTAAGGGAAGGAGAGGGTCCTGATTCCTCTGATGAGCAAGCATATTCATCCACGAGTTACTGAAGAACTATGTAACTTTAGTTGTTACATGGGATGCACCCTCTGTAGGACATCTTAAAATGATGCTTCTTTGTTGTTTATTATTATTTCAGCCTGACTCTGCATTTTGATTTCTGTAAAATAGATGCAACTAGTGAATTTCCCCTTAAGACAAAGGAAGCATCAGTTATGAAACTCATGTTCAGAAGACATCACAGGCTTGCATCTTCCCACCTATATTGTTATATTCATGTATTCTAAACATTCAGTGTTGCAGAAAGTCATATATGTGGCGAATACACTAAACCTTTATGAGCACCTCTGTGGTGGTCTTATCTTCTTTAATGGATAGTTTTTACTGATATTCTGGAAAATTCAGATTCATAAAATTTAGTTTTCTTCTATAAATATTACAAGTATTACAAAGCCTCTGAAAATGAACTTTCAAATCCCATAGAAACTAAAAGATTTTATGAAGTCTTGATATTGAACAATACCAAATAAAGCTTTACATGCACAAGCATTGAATAATGCGTCACCTAGTTTCAGTCCCTAGTAAGTGATGCTTTACAATATTTACTGCCCTACTTCACAGTTAGCACAATGAAATATAACCTACTTCATGGGACAAAACTTTTCAGTATATTACAGTTTGCCAGGCCTCTGTCTTACAATGACATGTTTCTTGCTAACTTTCATTGAAATTATTATATACTGTTAAATGTAGGATGCTGGGACCAGAACACATGAGAAAAGACAAACTTATTCCTTTGAAGATACTGAATTATTTTATACAATGTATGTAAATAATACACATTTTTAACTGCCGCATAATATTAAAAGTGTATTATTTCTCTACAGAATGTTTTGAATTTAAGTCCACTTGCTGATTACATACCTGGTATTTTTTCAATTATGAAATGTTCATATTGTCTTCCTCTTGCACTGTACTTTCCTCAGAAAAAGAAAATACATGAAGTATATTACATACATATTTTCAGTTACATTGTATGTATGAGGGGAATTCTATGTAAATTCATTTAATTAGTACTGCATATATCCCCTCCCAAAGTTACTAGTCGCTTTTTCTTGATGGTTAGAGCTAATCACACAGTTTAGTTACTTGATTTGGTTAAGGTACATTCAAACAGTAAGACATATCTCCTACTTTTTTAAAGGACACGTGTTCCTGCAGAACAAAATGAGCTATGCGAACTGCTATTGCTTTCTAACAATTAAGTCTCCAAAGGCAATTTTAAATTGTGATAAATTCCAACAGTATAGGAATCATAACTCCAGTGGAAGTTTTGCATAAACTTGCACTCACAAAATAGTCTTCAGTAACTTCAAGACGTTGTAGGCATTTGTAAGGGATACTTGTACCAATAAGGGTTTATAGAATCAGTTTCCTTTTCCTGTTTAATTTAAATATATTGAAATGATTAAATAAATTTTGAAACAACCAAAATCTTTCAGTGGTAAACTATTAAATCTAAAATAAATAAATAAATAAAATAAACATGAGAAAAAAAATGACTTTGAAGCTATAGAAAGAAGTCTAAAGTACCCTATTCTCATCAAAAATCTTAACTCCTGTGACAGGTACAGAGGTGTTTTAATCTGGAATATTATGAGCTGTTTTAACATCTATTTTTCCCAGCAAGAGCTTCTAATGTATCCATTTACCTAGAAGAAGCACATTCAGTGAAGACTCAACAGACAATGTAACGATTTATCTAGTGCCTAAAATGAGTGACCATTTTGTAAAACAAATAAAAGAACCAGATCTTAGATGATAGCAGAGTAAATGATATCCCTGTATGTAACATCAACTTGAGCAACAAAAGCTGTTGGGATGGAGGAAACAATGAAACAAGGACAGAAGCAACAGTGATATGACTTCAGAATTACAAGTAATTTCTGCTCATCTTCAGTCCACTTTCTTTATCTTTTGTTATTCTGAAAGTTATCTGTACTAAACGGAATTAAAGAAACTAAGGCATAAAGTCTAGGCCTTACAGTTTTATTGAAAATTACGTGAAATACTATAGCAGTCTAGCTGGTAGTATCTGAGACTATGTAGAACAGCAGGACCTTCACTGAAAAAAAGAATTGAGACAATCTCCAAGAAGATTTTTTTTTCCAGAGAAAAAAAGCATGTGTTTCTTTTTCTAGCTCTCAAACCACAGACAATAAAGACAAAACCATAAAAAATAACAAAAAAAAACACACTGCATTTTGCTGCTGCATTGCCAGCAAAGTACACAAGTTGTAACAGATACTTCTTTGGATTTCTAAAAAAAAACATGACATACCTAATGATGTTGATACATGGAGAGAAGGCTAGCAAAAGTATTTCAATTAAAAAGGAAACAATTATAAACTGTGAAGAAAAAAATAACAATTAAAAAAAAGGAAAGAATGTATAATATTGTAATTCTTTCTTTAATAATATTGAATCGGGACAGAATCTATCATTCCATCCATTTCTGCACCTCTTCAAAATGATTTTGCTAATGTAGTGACATACACGGTACATTTCAGAATGAAAAAGACTGTTTGCTGAGAATTCTGAAAAAAAATTGCTGTCAAAAGCCCTAAAAAATTGAGGTAAAAATAATTTACTGTTGTCCTCTCACACATCAAGCTAATCACCTCATTATATCAATTCAGCAAGATCCCCCCTACATAAATCCATGCTGAATACTCTCAACATCTTGAGTCTTTAACATATATGTAAATGGTTTCCATGAGGATTTTCTCCATCACCTACCTAGGTTCCAACAGAAGCTACAATGAAATAGTACTGCTTGTTTTTTTTTTTTTTTGTTTGTTTGTTTGTTTTTTAAGTAAGCAATGTATGCATTATAAATTTAAGAGTACTAGTTCCTTAGAGGTATACCAGATCAGATCAAAGGTCTAACTTATCAAAGAAATGGCCAGTCTCTTAAGGTTTCAATAGTGAATACCCTTAGAAAAGGTATAAAATGGCATTTCTGGTAATTCCTCATGTATTTTTCTTCCGTTAATTAGAGTGATCAATATTTAAACCCATGTAAACTAACAACATCTACTCCTGTTGTAAGGAATTCCTCAGTTTAACTGCATATTGTGTGAAGGACCACTTTCTGTAATCAAAGAAGATAATTTATTTGCATCTCATTAAAAATGAGCTTTGGAACCACTTTGGTTCTGAAGTGAACCTGAACCTTTATCCAACGTAATCCATAAAAGTTGTGTAAACTGTGAGCTACAACCTGTGGCTGACTGCATCTACAACTCAGATAATCCCATAAAATTGTTTGTCTGATGACAATATGTTACCAAATGCAGAAGTGATTGATGAGGAACCAGAAGGGAAATAATATAGAAACCTGATAGCTGAATGATATAATGTGGTTGTAGTATTTGCCACATTATCACACTCTCAACTAGAAACTCAGCACTGCTTTGTCTGAATGCTATTTACTACTGAATTTCTACTGCAATGCTATATTCTTTCTAGTTGCCTCTGACACATATGCAGGACACTGGGTTTCTGTCTAATGTTCCTAAAAATAAGAACTCATTCCAATTTTAATGATTCTGCCAAAAAGCAAAACAAAACAATTATCACAAAAGAACTTTTTCCATCAGTTTCATCAGATTTATCAAAGCTTGGGATGCTTGGTCTGATCCAGCTAGCATTGAGAAATGATTCTGCTCATGGTAAATATGAAGAAATCACAGTAAAATTTCCAAATGTGATTTATTTTTATTGTCATAGAAAGTTACACTTTTCTTACAAATTAGTAAGTGCTGCAAACCCTTTGAACAGTTTATAAATTACAGACCAAAAAAGTAAAACACAAGAATGGAGTCTAACCTGCATTTGCTTTCCTTAGTGAAGAATTCTGTGTCCTTTATACAGGGAATCCTTTCCAAGAAATTTCACTTTGGAAGGCTTTGTTTTACCTCTATCAATCAAAACCAAGTAAGCATTCTATACTACTGAACTATTTTTTTTTTTTGAAAAAAAAAGTACCCATTTTAGAAGTACTGTTCATAAAGGCAATTCTCCTGTCTTCTTCAAATAATTTTTGATTTACTTTTAAAACTTCTTCTATTTTTTACTTTATAAGCTGGGGAATGCAGAAGTTGTGTATCTGTAAACTGATCCCCACGCCTTAATTTGCTGTAAACAAAAGAAATAGAAAACACCATATAAAAATCACCAAAAAATGTATGCAATTATAATAACAATTCCAAATGGTAAATACTCTCATTGAAAATTTAATACACTAAAGAAATTAAATATCTGGAAAACAAATACTATTTTTCAAAATAATGCTAAAAGTCTTGGTCTTGTTATGTGTCGTATGTATCATATAAACATGCATACTCATAACTCCCAGAAGACAAACCTAAAAAAGGACAAACCAAATATGTAGTAGTACCTACATGGGAGAGAACACTTAAAAATAAAACATAAATAGAAGACAAATCTAAAATCCCAACTGAAGATATGTGATATCTTTTCAAAATCTTGGAAATATTGTGCCACTAAATTCAGTAAGAACACTGATATAGGTAACTAACTATCAAATTATAATATGTTAAACTCAAATGATTTCTTACATTAGATATAACTATATATGTATCATCAGACATAGCTATATTCTTACTTAGTTATAGCAAAATCAATGAATACCATGTTAGTACATACATCTTCCACTTGACAATGCTACAAGGACTTTATTATGACAAAAGTTTATATTTAAGATTTACAATTATACACCTCTAAATGGGTTTATGTCATTATAAACATTAAGAATTCATCATTATTCGCTACTAGAATAAAATGTTAAATAATAAACTGGATATATTGTTGCCTCTAGCACCTGAAAACCCTGACACACTAACAGGAAACATTTTACATCAACAATGTAGTATCCTTCCACTCCAGTTAGCAAACAATTTTCTTTTTAAAAGATTTTGGGGGTTTTAATAGCAAATCTTTATTAAGTTACGTTCTAGAAGTAAATACAACCCCTGCTCTAATTTACAGATACTTACCATCTTAGACCAGGTTCTTTGTAGCAAATAGTGGGTCCTCCTCGTCTAACTGGTGCTGCTGAATTTTCTTCTAAAACTTTAGGGCATGTAGGTAAAGAAGTATGAGGACATATACTAGTATTTGTCAGATCTTGAAAAGCTGTTCTCCCTGTGAATATAGCCGTTTAGATGTTTCATTTCAAATATTTTCTGAATCATTAAGTACATTTTCAATTCATCATTATTTTTTGTTTTTATTTCTTAATTCAGGTATTTTGGTCACTGTTCTTCCTCTGAAAATGTTCTGCAAGGAATGGTACATGATCAAAGGAAAGGGAACTACAACAGCTTTCAACTTACCCTACTTTGGAGCTGTTTGAGGTCTACCATGGCTCTTGGGACAGAATCAAGGGACAGACTCAAATCCCAGAAACACTGTAATATGCAGCTGGCTGCTTAAGACTCCACAAAGTTGTTAAAGTAAAATTGCACACATCTCATGGCCTTTAATGCAGGGGGAGGGAATACATGTATAACCTGAAGATCAACCTGAACAAGGGTAATCTATGGGTGACTACATTTTTCAACTTTGTTCCTGCTCTATGAACATGTGTGCAAAATAAGCACAGCAAGGTGATTAAGTGAGGATCCTTATTGTCAAAACTATATACTACAGAATTATCTACAATGCCTTGTATTTTGAATCACTGCACATGTCAAAGAGGAATACTCTATTAAGAAGTAACCAGCCTTGGCGGAAGAAGCACTGTGTCAATTTTGTGTAATATTTTAAGATCAGCTCAGAATGCCAGACTAAACATCAATACTTAATTTGGAGACAAATATTTAGATAACTTGGGAGAAATATTGAAGTTATTACATCAGTCCATGTATGGAAAAATTCTAAACTATTCATAGTTCACAGCCTGAGAAGCAATAAGATTTAATGCAGACATCAATCCAAGATAAAATCAATACAACCTTAATCTGTATGCCTTAAAAGTTCTTCCAAGAGCATACATTCTCCACTAATACAGATCAAATCTTAAATTCACTGCATCCAGATGAGAACATATTGGATGCAGTTTTTCAATGGGACTGAAATGAAAACTCTCTTATTTTTACTTCTTGAGCTTGAAGTCTTTACTCACCTTAAATTCTGATGCAGAAAATGCATGCTATTGATCACACAGAGGAAATTCAAAACACCAGATAATGATGACTTTTCTGTTGTACTTATCTTAAGACTAGTAAATTATACCACTGAATATATATATACCTGCTAAAAAATGAAGATTTTATTTTGTATAATAGCAACTGAATATCTTGTACATTGTAGCACACAAACTCTGAACTGATGGCCATGCTGATACCACTCAATTACCATTGTCCTGTAGAAGAATTCTTTGCTGAGATCAAGTGAAATATATCAGTGGAGAAGACCAACCATTTTATAAATTTTTTTTTTAAATATATTAAGTAGAGACACAAAAATCAAAGGTTCTTTATTGGATTTCTGCTAATTTTTCTCCTAAGTATATGAGACATATTAAATTGACTTGGGCTGCTTGCAGGAAGTTCCTCCTGATTTATGAAAGCAAAAAGAAAACCATTGTCTTTTGAAGGAATTAAGTTGATTAAGGAAGTTCATCTAGTTTAAAGGAGAGGGATCTCCAGCCATTAAAAACATCTCGAGTTTGGCTGCCTCAAATCAATCTTGATGTGGACTAGTTTTAAAGTGGAAGTAAAATGTTATTCTGAGCTTTTCCTAAAACTTAAGGTTAGAGATCATTTCAGTTTCTTTATGACCAGAAGAATTTTGAGACATCTATGAATATAAATTATTTAGGCAAGCTGGATGCCTTTGAGGTTAAAAACTGACTTGATAGCCGGGCCCAAAAGAGTTGTGGTGAATGGAGTCAAATCCAGTTGGAGGCCGGTCACTAGTGGAGTCCCCCAGCGCTCAGTACTGGGGCCAGTCCTCTTCAATATCTTTATTGATGATCTGGATGAGGGGATCGAGTGCACCCTCAGTAAGTTTGCAGACAACACCAAGTTAGGTGCATGTGTCGATCTGCTCGAGGGTAGGAAGGCTCTGCAGGAGGATCTGGATAGGCTGGACCGATGGGCTGAGGTCAACTGTATGAGGTTCAACAAGGCCAAGTGCCAGGTCCTGCACCTGGGGCGCAACAACCCCAGGCAGCACTACAGGCTGGGAGATGAGTGGTTGGAAAGCTGCCTGGCAGAGAAGGACCTGGGAGTATTGGTTGATAGTCGGCTGAATATGAGCCAGCAGTGTGTTCAGGTGGCCAAGGTGGCCAACAGCATCCTGGCTTGCAAAAGAAGCAGTGTGGCCAGCAGGTCTAGGGAAGTGATTGTCCCCCTGTGCTCGGCTCTGGTGAGGCCGCACCTCGAGTACTGTGTTCAGTTTTGGGCCCCTCGCTACAAGAAGGACATCAAGGTGCTTGAGAGAGTCCAGAGAAGGGCGACGAGGCTGGTGAGGGGTCTGGAGAACAAGTCTTACGAGGAGCGGCTGAGGGAGCTGGGATTGTTCAGTCTGGAGAAGAGGAGGCTCAGGGGCGACCTTATCGCTCTCTACAGGTACCTTAAAGGAGGCTGTAGCGAGGTAGGGGTTGGTCTATTCTCCCACGTGCTTGGTGACAGGACGAGGGGGAATGGGCTAAAGTTGCACCAGGGGAGGTTTAGGTTGGATATTAGGAAGAACTTCTTCACTGAAAGGGTTGTTAGGCATTGGAATAGGCTGCCCAGGGAAGTGGTTGAGTCACCATCCCTGGAGGTCTTCAAAAGACGTTTAGATGTAGCACTTAGTGATATGGTTTAGTGGAGGACTTGTTAGTATTAGGTGAGAGGTTAGACTGGGTGATCTTGGAGGTCTCTTCCAACCTAGACGATTCTGTGATTCTGAGTGTGAATATTCATGTTCACATATACATAACAGTACAAAGACTTTCGTTACAGGAGACTTTTAAGGTATATTTTTAAGTACAGCACAAAGTAGTGATGCAGAAGAGCTGGCATCAGAATTGATGGCATTTCCTGGCTTTCTTTTAATTCAAGACATGGTCTTGTATGTAGGATGAAGAATGAATTGTTTTTTCAGCTCTGCTTAAATGGACAAAGATCAAACGATTAGCTTGCTTCTTTTTATGACAGTAGTCTTTGATACTACTGATCACAAGGGTTTACTAATCTAATATTAAAGCTAATAAAAATACAGGATCCTTTTTCTACCTTCCAAAGAAATTTAATATGAGAAGCTGTAACTGCAGAATAGCAGGAGTAATACCTTGCACAGTGTTCTAATTCTGCCAGTACTCCTGTTCTAGGGTCATGTAAAATAAGAGATTTTTTTTCAGCCAGTATCCTACGGTTCAAATGAAGCAAAAGCAGGATTTGCTTAATGGCTTGGGATTCCATTTATTTATTTGAGCTAGGAAACTGGCTATGTGTTGGGACATTCTTAGGGACAGTGAAGTAAACAGGAATTTGTTGAGAGGAAAAAAAAGTTTATAAAATAGACCCTTCACACTAGGAAACTTCCAAGCTATATTTTAAAGCATATTTAAACTCCAAATAGTCATACATTCCTTTAGCTCCTTTACAGTACTTTCATGTATGACAAGAGAATCTAACTTATCTTCCAGACCACACTGAAGTGGTTTTTTGTTGTTGGTGGTTTTTTTCCTCAACTAAATGCATCTTATTCAAAATAAATAATAATAATAAATAATAATAAATAATTCAAACTAAATGCATCTTATTCAAAATAAATAAATAGGCTGTCAGATGAAAGTTATAGGTAGATAGGTAGATTAGATAGATAGATGCTCATAGGTAGATTCTAGAGAACACCTGATCCAAGCTTTTCTTTTTTTTTTTTTTTAAGATCTCAAAATTCGTGTAGATTTGCAATATTTTTAAAGAAATAAAAATGAAACCTGTAAGTCCAGTTAATGAAAACAGCTCTTGCATCTGTTCTCCATTTATGACAGTAACAATGTACTTCACTCTTACTTCCCCTTGTATGAAAGTACCAAGTTATTTTATCTTTTTATCCCTACCTTTCTGAATCCTACCACATTCTCTTGCAAAATGAATACAGGCTCCAAATATAACTGCTCCTCAAGAATGCAGACTAACTTATCTGTATGACAAAATGCTATCTTGGAATATATTACAGTATATTATAGGAATATTAGTTACCACAATTTTAAAACCTATTTTGATTGATAAATGAATCATTTTAGTGATTTTCAGCCTTCCCTTTTTCACTCCTGTTTTATCCACTGTAATCAAGAAATAAGAATAGGATAGTATTGAGAGAGCATCTTGGCCCAATTCCAGACAGAAACTAACTCAAAATACCATTTTTTTCCCTCGTTTACGTACTTACCATGACCAGGTGTCAGAATCTTTTCAAAAGTCTCTTTAGAAATATGATCCAACTTTTGCTCTGCTTTCCCAACATCCAGTGCTTTATCTTGATTATTTTTCCCCAAAATTTCAGAGTTTCTCAGCATAGAGAGGTTGATGGAAGAATGGAATTTAGGGTTATCAAGAGCTTGGAGCTCCAAATTGGAAAGATCTTCCTGGAATAGGCTTCCTGTATTTAATGACATATTCTTAGAAAAATCTACAGGTATGAAATTTAAATATTCTGATTTTTCAACTGTAGGCTTTAATCTGCTCATAAAGGAATCTATTTTATGAGGGACTTCGCGGTCATCCAAAATGTTCAGCTGTTCCTGATCAATACGCCTGAAATAATTTTTTTCTGGTCTGGTCTCCGTAATATCAGAAGTAAAGCTCCCTTTGTTCTTTACTTGATTATCAGGAGAATTACTAGTGTTAGGGGTTTTGCATGTCACTGATGAGGAATCTACCCCCTTTAATGCATTAACATTGTCATCAACTTGTGTAGAGGCTTTAGCCTGTGGTATATTCATGGCTACACCATTCTGAGTAATTAAAGCTACCTGAGATTGCTGAGTTTCAGTTATTTTATTTCCATGAGCAGCCTGTGTGCACAATGCATCCTTATTTTTTAATTCTTCACTTTTGCAAAGTGAGAACTGTGT
The DNA here is from genome assembly GCF_013377495.2 of Cygnus atratus. Taxonomy (NCBI): domain Eukaryota; kingdom Metazoa; phylum Chordata; class Aves; order Anseriformes; family Anatidae; genus Cygnus; species Cygnus atratus. The sequence continues at coordinate 353,650 of NC_066367.1, forward strand.
AAGATCTTTTGTTGGCATTATATATGCTTTACAGCTAGCCTTTGCCAACGTATGTTTTAATCTGCCTGGTGAAAAATTACTACTGTTTCGGTGTGCTTTCTCAGTAATTTTATGAACACTATTATTTTCTCTTTGTCTGTTACTACTCTTTTTGTTGCATTTACTCTTTATAATATTCTTCTGGTCTTGTTTTTTCTTGCTGTCATCTTGGCACCTCTCTATTTGAGACTTTTTTGAACCATATTCTCCATACTGCCCATTTTCCACTCCACAGCATTTTGCTGTGATTATTTTAGAAGGGTTTTGAAGGGGTTTCCTGTTTATTTGTGGTCTGATATGCTTCTCATTTTCACTTAGAAATTCCTGCTGCAAAGGTAATACATTAGAGGTGTTATCCTGAAACAGTAAACTTTCAGCACAATAAACTTGAGGTGGAATCTTGCTATTAGATGAACCTGAGTCTGCTTTTATTTTGCTTTCCAATTCTTCAGATGTTTCTGAGAAAGTTTCTTTATTTTTCTCTTCTTGTTTTCTTGGATGCGCTAGTTTAACAAGGCATGTCCTTCTAGTATCTCCAGTTTTACTTGGACAATTTTGTACTTCATAATAGTCATTAGTATTTGGCAAACTCTGCTTCTGTAAAGATTTCTTCGTAGGTTGCTGTTCTGTCTGACTTTGGAATAGCTGAGTTTGTGACTCAGTAGTTTTTGAAACTTTGCTCTTGTCAGCCCTGGCGTGCCTTTCTTCTGCATACAAATCTGAACTGACTTCAGTCTTGCTTTTAATTTTCTCTTTATCACTTTTAGAATATTTTACTCTTCTGAAATTTCCCAATATTTTATCAGAATTGGCATTATTGTTTTTATTTTGATGTAATTTATCTTTGTCTTTTGATGTAACTGTGAGCAGCTCACCTGCATCACTGGCAGTCAAGTCCATATCAGCATCATATACAGTTTCCTCAGGTTTAGCCTTGTCAATAAGCAGCATTGACTTAAACTCTATCTTACCTTCACTGTTAAATTCAAGAGGTGAAGGAATAATGTGAGACAAGTCACTTGAGCTTTCCTGCAAATTCATGTAATTGGTTTTGCTGCTGCTACCATGATGATGCATATCTGAGATACATTTTTTATCAAAATCTTTTATATTAGGTTGAGGTTTTGACCTATAAAGTGCTGCACGGTTCCTTCTTTCAGGCACATTTCCACAGAACGGCAATGAAATATCATTATTTTGTTTTATAACCTCCTCGGACTGTCTTAGAGATTGAGTATTATTGATATGAGTCAGGAATGCACTATTGCAGTTTAGTTCTCCGTGTAAATGATTTTCTGCAAAGAAGAACAGAAATTTCAGCAGCTTGGGGAAAGAAGGAATATATTTGTCAGAATAAGATACATTACAAGCATGGAAAATGACAAACTGCATTTTTCTACTGAATACACACACTCTGTGGTTGGTCCTTAAAAATTCAGTTAATTACAGCTAGGTTCCCATTTTACCAGACTTGGAATTTTGAAGTTAGGTATAAATAAAAATGTATTTGTTTTCTATGAGTGCTGCAGTTATTATTTTGTTATCTTATCAAAACTTTATCCTGTTCACATTAATTTTGTTATAGGTTGGACTAGACAATCTTAGAGGTCTATTCCACCCTAAATGATTCTATGATTCTATGAATTTAATCTGTGTTATTCTACAAGAGATTGTCAGGACATCTCTATTTATGGGTGACCATTCTATTTTTGATTAGTTTATTATAGTTGAGGAATCTCACTCTATCTTCTGTATCATACATCAAATTATGAACTATTAAATACTAAATCTCAGTTAGCTCTAAAAAAAAAATAAAAAATTACCTGTATAGAAAATATATCTTACCTTCTAAAACTATATTTTTGTCATTGTTTGTTTCCACCTTGTCTATTTCATTTATCTTTTGATTATTCTTATCAGAAGGCAATGATAATGCAAACTTGACCTGATCTGAATGCATTTCCTTTGACAAAGTAGTGGTACTTTTAGAAGAATTTGTTATTTCATACACAGAAGGGCTACCCCGCTGTTTTCCAGTAGAAGCTGTGAGTAAAGGAAGTTTCACTGGCAATTCTACAGATCTGAAAAGAGGGAATTTTACTGTGAAGATTTAATTATGTTGTATGCTATAACATTCAATTGTTTAAAACAGTCCTTTAGTTATGTATAGAAGCAGAAAACAAGAACTCAAGCATGAAATGCACTTTGCTTCTGGTACTATCCAAGGGGCAACTGTATTTTTTATGATACAGAATCCATTTTGTGCTGGTGAGATACCATGAAGAAGCAAATTATTCAAACACAGGTTTGCATACCACTATCTTCCCTAATCATTCCATGTTGCAAATAGTAATTTCTGAATGAGACAAAATTATTTCTCACTACCTCAAAAATATCTAGAACATACAAAGATTAATTGTAAAAACATAAAAATAAAAACCTACAGACACTTCAGAGCTGCCATATTGAATACAACTTACCTAGCTGACTGAGACGTACTCTTCAACTGATCATCAGTACAGTTACTTGGACCATCTGTCAGAGTAAGAAAACTCTGAAGATTCTTTCAAAAGAAAAGCAGTGAGGATGTAGAAACTGCTAAATATTCTCTTATGTGTTATTAGAAATATCCACGGGAAACATATAAATTAATAGGCGAAAAATAGAAGTACTGCTGAAAGGTGCATGATATTCACTGTTTCCCTGATTATAACTTTTTCAGATAAGACACTTGTATAAAAATATGCATAACCTAAAACATATTTCTTCAAGCACACACAACAGCTCTAAAGAAAAAAAAAATTGTAGCAAAACTTATCAAAATCTTCAACCTACTCACACCCCAAAACAATGTATAGATTTTGTTCATACAGATAAAATTAATGCAACAAAGTGCATTAGGTATATAGATGCATCCAACAATGCTAATGCTATGCAACTTTTTAGAACAAATCATAAAAAACATAGTTTGTTAATACCAGACAGCCATACTAAAACAGAAGATAATCACATAACTGTAATTTTGCCATGATACAAGGACCATCATAGTCTATGTTTTCTGGTAAGGTTTCCACATTCAAGGTTTTTATTAGACTAGCATAGTTCATCCCAGCATTCAGCAATGAAGACAAGTAGTTCCTTGAAGAATTCCACCTACTGAAGTACTATGCAACTTTTTTTTTTTTTTTTAAAGTTATGTGACTGCATCAGGTCTGATACACAGCTTTTAGATTCTTTGTAAACAAGATTAACTCCTAAATTCTTAATGCCTGCAACAGTTAAACACCATTGATTTAACTGGACCATTGCTGCACCCCAAAGCAAACAACAAGGGTAGATGTTTTAAAATGAATCTGATTCCAACATTGCAGTCATTTAGACACTTTGAAAATATTATCCTGGAAAAATTGTTCAAAAAATTCCTTACCTCAGGAAGACTGCTTATTTCTATTGCAGCTAAAAGGTTATCATTCAAAAATGCTTCTATTTCTACAAGAGTTTTATTCTGTATACAAAAAGAAAAAGTAATTCAAAGAAAGCATTTTAAATGTCTTCCTTTCTTAAAGAAAAGATATAAGGGTAAATATATTTGCTGTAATTTTCAAGCTCATTTAAGGGCTAAAACTAATTTTCAATAGCTTTAAATACAAAAGTGAAGCTGACACTATAATAGCTAAGGACAAAGATATGACTGACTGACAAAATAGTACAAAAATTAAAGAAAAATTAAACATGAACAATGAATTGCTATGAGATGACACAACTTCATAAATCTGAGATGTAAATGTTTCAAATCACCATTTTAAGGAGCAATATTATGTTTCCAAAAAGGATGAAAGCTTGGTTTAGCTGATCTAGCTTTAAATATTATTTGTAGCATACCAAACAGCTTAGTTTCCGATGAAGCAAGGTATTATGAAGCTGCAGCTTTTCTACTTCCTTCTGAAGAAAAAGCTTCTCCTTCTTCAACTTCCGAGAACTTTCTCTCTCCACACTCAAAGCCAGAGCTAATGCTTTATTATTTTGTTTTAAAGATACTTTAAACACTGATGAGTTATCTATATGAGAAAAAAAAATCAGGTAATTTCATTTTCAACAGCTTCATTTCCAGGCCCTCTTTTTACGTACTATCACTATAGAATAATATTTTTATCTATATGTCAAAACCTGACACTTTTTAACAAAAACTGTCATTCTGAAGACTACTCTGTGTCAACTTCAAGTTCATTTCATGCATGGATTCTGTTCTGGTCTGGATTTATTTATTTATTTATTAAAACAAGGGTATTTTAAGAAAAAAATTTTAAAATGGATAGTTTTCCAGGCATGACAACATTTCCAGCTTTCTAAATATACATATATGTATATAATTTTACAATTAAAAAGTTCAAACATTTTGAGCAAAAACGTTTCAGCCAGAAAAAAAGCTTTAAGTTAGAAATACACTGCCTGCTGTCCTAATGAAAACCTGCCTACTCATATCTATTACTGAACCTTTTAAGAACTTTTTTTCCAGTGATGCAGCATATTATCAAGATGAACATTTTGTCTCATGTTCATAGTATACACAGAGTTAGCTTTAACTCTGAAATAAGACAGAGATAAGCCTGGCCATACTGTTTTACAGTACCAAAAGGAGAAAGGTTAGCTTGAAGTCTGCTACAGCTACTTTTATTCATTGTCTAATGCTATTACTTCTGTGACCTGTAACCCAACAATCAAAATTAGTATTTATAGTCTTCCTTGATTCTATAAGTGCCTCAATGAAGAATTTTATATAAATCCCATTTTGCAAATGGGAATTTTATGTACTATACTATTTCAACTATGTAAGGTCATTGATCTTACTCTTTTTGGTACCTCAGTTTTTAGATGTCAGAGATAAATAGAACATGGATGTTAGAAATGCACTTGAGTGTGTTCTTTATAAAACGCTAACACACCAAAGAGCAAACACTGAAAATATTCAGAGAATTAGATAAATAATCAACATACGATCACGTTTTAACCTTCAGACTCTCCTAAAATCCTCAACATACATTTTTAACAGCAGCAATTCAGCAAATCACATTAAATACAATTGCTATTATTTTTGAAGTCATACACTTTAAATATAGTAAAATGGCTTCAGTTTTATTTTAACAGGACTTACTTAATAATTTAGTTTTGATTTTAGATGCCAAAGCAGCATTCAGTTTTGCAGTTTGTGATGTTCTATCCCTCTTCATACAGCCTTTAACAGCATCTGAAGTGGTAGATAACTTAGCAGTTGCTTGTTTATCCATCATAAAGATAAACCTGCACATTATCAAGAGGAATCCCCAAATGATACGTGATACTATTTAAATAGTAAGTTGCATTATCTCTTATCAGGATTTATTATCTATAAAGTTGAGGAAAAATCACCTCAGACTTCACTTTTGTTCAATGAATTCAAACAAGTTAACAATTCGTTCCACAAGATTTAAGTCACATTATCACAGTGGCAAAAAAATCGAACTAACAAATATGACAACTTAAAAGGATGACAGATTTTTGTTTTTGTCCATTCCCTCGAGTTATCTATCCAAATTTACGCTTAAAAGTAGAGGTTAAAAGAAAAAAAAAAAAAAAAGTTCCACCACTTGACAATCACCTCTGCCAGGACAAATTTTAAGCACAACCTTTTAAACAAACCGCGTCAGAAAAATTACACATTTGAGTACACAGCAAGAGGGACCTATCCGCAAGCTCAGGCGGAAAAGGGCCAGAGGACCCCGCAAACCGCTTGTTGGAGGCAGGTCCCGCCGCCATCCGCCCCTCGGGGCTCCCTCGTCCTCGCCGCTGAGGGGCTGCGCGCCCGCTCCCGCCTCGCCTCGCCTCGCCTCAGGGGTCGCCAATGGCTGCGCGAGCCCCCGTTGGCGGACAGCCGTTGGGCCGAGCCGCTCGCGCCCCCCCAACCGCCACGGAGGTGTGGGTACGGGGATAGCGCTTGGCGGCGCTGCCGGCTGGAAAACGGCCCCGCCTATAAGCAGCGTGACGGCGGCCTGCAGGCTGACCCGTGCTCACAGTTTTACCCCCCAACCACTGTATGATATAAAGAGTTATTTAGAATGGAATCATTGAATGACAGCTGAATAAAACGATACATGGAAGCCAGAGCAGGTGGCAAACTTACCGGCCAAAAAGTTGTCGTATATACATTGTAACATTGAGAATAATTAAGGTTCTGTGATCCAGTAATTATCACGAAAAAGATTATCATGTGCTAACATTCCATGTGCTATGAAGTAAATCAAAGGAATCAAACAATAAGTATCAGTAGCATTATAGAAAAAAACAACCTTATGTAACTTTAAGAACAGAAAGACAATTACATTAATATAATTTACCTCCTTTTGCTTTCCAGAAGGTATTGTTTTCCTGTGGATCCAGTCATGACATTTCATTCAGTTGCACCATAGTTCCAACTCCTAAAGAAGCAATCACTAATTTGATTGCAGTTGATATTTATGTCAGAACTGCTGACAATAAACTTAAAACATCAAAAGTTGTGTTTCCACCTGTGGTCATACTTTCCTTTGAACTTTGCTGAGGAACTCCCACACTGTAACATTTAACATTTAAAAATCTCCAGTTTATTGACAGCTTCTCAAAACGGGGAAGAGCCTGAAACTGCCATGTTTCACAGCCTTTATACCCTAAATATATATTAAGAGCTGAAGTCTGATTTTCAGTCATTTGTGATCCTATGACCAGCCTTTAAATTGAGTAGAAATGAGAGGGAGAAAGGAGACAGATGCAGACAAAACTGTTTTAAAAGTACTAACCATGTGGGAAGTGTTGGACTGAATTTGCATCTTAATAGATATCTACACATCCATCTCTGAGAAAGATCTTAGTTGAGGAATTAATCCCCTGGGGTCTAGTAAAGCATGAGCTATGACTAAAGAACTTTTGTGGGGAAGATTATTCAGAACAGCTTGTCCCCATGCAGATTTTCTGATGTCCAAAAAGACTCAAGCTCACACTTACAGCTTTTCCTGAAATTTTTGTATTAATATTTTCCTCTAATCACATTCTTTCTTGCAAAAGTTTAATGAAAATTTGTTTCTTAATGCTTCTTCTCTGTCAAATTTGACCGAAATTGATAAACTGAAACGCAAACATATAGAGGATGAATTTGTTAGTCTGGCTTCCTTTGGAAAGTAGTCAAAAACAAAAAGTCCCCATGTTTGTATACCAAGAACATGCAGCTCAAAACGCAGTTTGCTTGTGCAGCATGCTTCTATACCAAGTACTTGCATTTCTAAGCTTGAACAGCAAAAATATTTCAAACGGTGAAATGTGAGGTCCAAAACTTAACATTCACATGTATATTGCTTTTGTATATTAACTGAAAGCATGTATACTGTTCTGGACTCTCAATTCAGAAACACTGGAAGGAACCTCACTCAGACTTTCTGAGGAAAAAAACAAGCCTGCCTGAAGACATAAACAAGCATGGGAAGCTACATCTTAATAAGGTGAATGTTTTAAAGAGTGTGAAAGACTGGATGCTGTCACTTAAATTACTTTGCAACTTGATAATGATGGATACATTTAAATTGCAGATGCTGTGTATGAACCATTCCCAGTAAGTATGGGACAACACACACTATGTCCTTTCTAAAGATACAGTTAGAACAGACACCATTATTCTACAGAAATAATCTATTATATATATTTCCACTTATTTTAGAGGAAGTCTAACGTCCAGCAATTATCAGTCTGTATCATAATTCAGTGTCAAGTTGTAACTTGTGTGCTTACTAATTAATTAGGCACCAAACATTAAAGAACATAATTTCCTTCATCTTTCTGGTAGGAACCTACAGGCCAGAAATTCAAGCACCTGTTCTGACCTGGCTTCTGGGTACTTCTGTAGCAAAGTCATGTTCAAAGAGCACATAGGATCCATGGCCCCCACATAGTATTTTCTTCCTTTGCTGCACCTGTTGCATGCTGAGTTGCTAAGAAAAAAGGAAATGTGAAATATTTACTGTAGCTCTGACATTCTAATAAAATCAGAATTAAGACAAAAAGAAGCAAGTTCTAAGTAGCAGGAAATCTGAGTAACACAATTTCAAACAAAATTTATTATATTCCTACTACAGCCAGATACAACATGACTTAGACGCTTCTTTCCTTTAATGTCCTTCACTTGTGACTAGAGGAAAGTCTGAATTATAAGACTATGGCCCTAAATAACTGAAACTGCAGTAACATATACATATTTTGGTGTTCTTAAAATCAAACTGTAGTAATAGACCAGACTATTTTAACACAGCTAACTGCGCAGTGGGAAATGTAGTTGTTCTGCAATTATTTGTTATGCATCCTTTAATTCGGTTCTTTGGTAGATAAACTTGTGGTTGAAATTTTAAATGCTTTAAATATCGTGGCGAAACACTTCTAAAATAAAATGTTGAATAATAATTTAAAAAAGGACTATGAAGGACAAAAATCAGTATGAATTGTTGATATATAACTGAGTTAATTTGCTAGGTAAACAGATAAACTATTTAAATACAATATGGGCACATTTCTTATGGAGCGTAAAGTTAACTGCATTCTTGCTAAGCTGCAGGTACCAATTAGAATATGTTATTAATTGTCTAGGTTTTGTTACCTCTAACTCTATTTTCTACACAGTCAGCTCATACTTTCCAGAAAGTTTGTAGAACCACGGAGTTTGTCACTGTTAAATTTTGTACAGTTACTAATTATTTAGCGTTTGTATCCATAATGATACAAATTACACATATGGGTACCATATGGTACAGCAGAAAATAAGCTCTTCTTTATTTGCTTACATAATATAACATTGTCTAGTTTGTCCTTAACTATTTTTAAAAAACTAAAGATGCATCTTAGAAGTATTTTTCATATTTATTGATGTTTTCCATAAGGAGGCTGAGACAAGCGCATAAGAATCTAGTATTTCACCTTTCTGTTCATGCATGCGTTTTGGTGAGCAAACATCTATATTTCAGACATAAACAATTTCTTTTAAAAGGACATTTTTAAGGACAGTAAGTCTTTATAAAGTGACTGTATGGGTGAAGCACCCATGACTATAAATTGACTATAGGTGAAGCACCTAGCAGCCTCTACTTATTGGGGCTATTTTAAAGCATTAATGGTTTATTTTTTAACACGAATTGTGCAAGCCTGAAGCAGAACAAAATAAATAAAAAAGGATTTCACACACAAGCATCAGGAAAACAAAATAAAATCTGTAATGCCTGTGTTCACATATGTTATCTAAAGCTAAACAGACTGCTGCTGTCCCTGAAGCAAGGAAGTTGGCCTGCTCAAAGGGACAAGCAACCACATTCAGGCAGTCCAGAAAAGACTGGCTGACCTGAAATTATTTTTCTGCTTTTAACCATAGCAGAACTTTTCCTTCATCATGCTCAGATCATGTATCAGTACCACATTATCCTTGTGAAAACACCTGTCTCAGTGAGTGCTGCAATTGGGGATGTGCCATCCCAGGCGAAACAAGCACCCATCACCCGGGCTTCCACACTGGGCTGAAGCGGAGGGCGAGGACACCAAAACCGTGCCCGAGGGACCCCCGCCGGGGCAGAGGAGGCAGGGGGCGCCTATTCCCCGCACCTTGAGGCCGGGCCGGCCGGCAGAGAGCGCGGGCGGGAGCTGCCGCCGAGGCCGCCCAGCACCACAGGGGCTGCCCCGCTTCCCTCGTCGCTCGCACACCTCCGGCCCGGCCCTTCCTGCCGCCATTTTGCGGAGCCGAGCAGTCCCGGCAGCGGCCCGTCCCGTCCCGTCAGGCCCGAGGAGGCGGGACGCGGCGGCGCAGGTAACGCGGGCCGGCAGCCGGCCCTGGGCGCACAGCGGGCTGACGGGCTGCCCTCCCCGCCTCGTGCGCGCTGAGGCCCGGCCTGTTCTGGGCCGGCCCCCGGCCCCCGGCGAGCGGGGGTGGGCTTTCCCGTTCTGCAGGCCGGCTCCCCGTAGACAAGAGGGGAGAGCCCTAGCCTGCTGCGGGGGCAGCTTTTAAACGAGTGGTTTCGATCGGCCTCCTCGAGGGGCTGCGGTCAAATCAGCTGGTTTTGGTGAAGCAGTAGCAGTTGCCGGGAAGAAAGCGCGTACTGCGAGTTAACTGCTCCTTAGAGTTCATGATCTAAAAAAAAAAAAAACAAACTTTTGAAGATTTTCTTCTGATTCATGTGCCAAATATTTTCTGTCCACGCAGGACCCCTCATCCTGCAGGGAGCTCAAGGCAGATGCAAGCATGGGAAATGTGGCATTAGTGATGTGACAGCTTCAACCACTAATTAAAGCAGTCTTAATTAAAGATCGGATTTTTAAAAAGCCAAGTTGTTATTAGTACAAAATTATTGTACTTTTAGTGCTTTGAACTACACTCAGAGCAAGAGTTCCCAGAATGCATTTTTTTTTACTGCACTTCCAGTGCTCTTTTCACACATACTAACCACAAAATCCTGCTTACCCATTTGCCTCAAAAGAGTAACTTTGCATTTCCCTAGCAATATAAAATACTGTTACACCTTCAAGTAAAGGTGTAGATTATTTGGCATTTGGCACCAATACATGTCCAGAACTGTCTCCAAAGCTGTTGTACAATATTATGTAAAAAATCCGTAAGTGCTAACACTTAGATCTGTGTGCAGTATGTTCAGTCTTAACTAGTATTAGTTTTATTTTTATCTGTTACAGGTTTGAATAGCTCATAATTAACATTATTATCTGCAAATGCAATGGAAGATGGCAAGACTGAAGATGGGCAGAGTATTCTACGACTTAATGTACGAGGATGTTTATATACTGCCAGGCGTGAGTCTTTATGCCACTTTAAGGATTCAATGCTAGCTTCCATGTTTAGTGGATGCTTTCCTCTGAAAATGGATGAATCTAGTAAATATATTCAAGCTACACATAAAACATTCTGCCTAGAGAGCTCTGTGGCAAATATATGCATTTATATATGCATTTTATTGTATATATCTTCTCCCAGTCTGCTGAGCATCAGTTGTTTAGTTGAATTCCAGGATTTAAAACAATTATGCATGCATGACTTTATGAGTAATTCATCTGAATTCTGTGGGACACTTCCTGTTTGCAAACACACGTGTTTTTACAGTGCTTAGCCCTTCCTTGTCACAGTCAAAAACTATCAAATATACTACTACAGTAGTATTTTTCCAAAAATTCCAAACATAGAGTTCTTCACTGCACTATAAATTTTATCTTCATGTATTCCAGTGAAACAAAGTAGTAGTTTTAAAAGAATAGACAAAATATACTTATTCCTCCTAAGTAAACAATTTTTTTATAAAGGCTTTACTTGGTGATTTGGTAGAATGTGACAAATCTGTCTTCACTTGTTGGAAGCAGTGTTTTTAAATCATTGTATTTATGATTTCAGGGGCTCATCTAATTGATCGAGATGGAAACCTATTTAAATATCTTTTGGATTATCTCCATGGAGAAGTTCGGATTCCTGACGATGAACAAATTTGAATTGCATTGCAGGAGGAAGCAGATTATTTCGGCATCCCTTATCCTTACAGCCTGACTGACCATCTGGCCAACGAAATGGAGACGTATTCTTTAAGGTAAAACATAGAGCTTAAAAAGGTCTTGACATTTCTTATATTTTTGAAGATACATTCTAAGCTACAACATTCATTAGCATCAGATACTAAAACTAAGTATGCACAAGTGAGCACTTTTTAATCACCACTTCAAATCACCACCAAATTCAGAGTTTTTGGATAAGAAATTGTAATATTGATAATACAGTCATAGTCATCAAGGATATCAGCTTTTCCATCACTATAATACAGCAACAGTTTAAATTTGACTCTCATTTACGTGCAAGTCTGCTGTAAAAGCTTGCATAGTAGGAAATATGTTGCATAGTTCTCTATTTGCCTTCAGATTTTGCTTGAGATTACTTCAACATGTTTTTGTCTGTTTTACAAACATCCTAAAACTTGAAAGATAAAATGTACCTTGCTATTTTTTTTAGAATAGGAAAGTAGAGAAGAAAATTAATATATTATTTAAAATCTTAAGGTCTGTCTATTCTAGTGTAAATGCTAATTTAGAAGCTAATTCTAATTAACTGATTGGAAATTAACTTCAATTACCAGGTATGACTGTGTTAACCCTGATGTTGTCCGTTTGGTACTACACTGACAGTCATTTATGTTCTCTTAGACAGTTATTGTTCCATGTATTTTAGATTCTCCCTTATTCATCACCTTTTGAAAAGCATAAAGCATTTCTAAACTTTTCAGTTTCTCTTCAAATTAGGGATTAGTCCTGTCTTTTAAGTATTCATGTTATCTCTCTATGAATTTCTTTTAGTTGTATGATATTCTGTTAACATCAGATAAGAAATACCGCACACGGTATTCTAGATAAACTACATCCTTGATCTACTTAAAAGAGCTCACCAGTACAGTTAAGAAAACTTCACTATGAAAGCTTATTCAACTAAAAATAATGAATTATTAATATTTCTACTTTTGTGTTTTATGTTTTTTTTTTCCAGGCTTTGTTAGATTTTTGCGATTCTTATAATTTAGTCTGCACCAAGCCTACAGTTTGGGTCCTGCACTATCTCAGCACCTCTGGGGCAAGCTGTGAAAATAAAATTATTGGTGTGTATGCCACAAGAGCTTATGGGATTGATGCAATTAATAAGGAGCTAGGAACAAAAATTCATAGTAAAAACATTTACAAAAGGTAAGAGGAATTTCAAATACATGAAAGTACTATGAAGTGAGACTATAAACACATATCATGATAATACCTAAATATTATTTTATGTAGTTCATATAACATTACTATACTATAAATCAGTGGTAGGAATCAGATTTTTTACTGCTTTGGAAACAGCTAGCTAAGACAATATTCGCATTTAACAAAATAAAGACTAAGAACAAAGTACAAGAATTCGAGAATCCGCAGAAGGTTGCTAGCATGCAATTGGTCTGAGATCTCATAATGTTTTAGTTGCTATTTTTAAAATGTCCCAACCATTTATAATTACTGTATAATTTAGGATATTTACACTAAATATCATGAACAAATCCCCATCCAGAAAAATTTTCGAAAACCATTCACAAGGTTGGCAATGATTAAAGGAATTGTATTTTGCAGTCTGCTATGATAGCTGAAAGAAATATTTAACATAGAAAAGAACTGAAGATAAAAGGAAATGGTTGTAATTCTTTAAAGGACACTTACATTTCAACTATAACATTAATGCATTTTTACAATAGTATTTTTAAGGTATTAGTAGACCTGTACTTCTGAGTGTCTAAAAGCAATTTGCCTTTCTCTTGATTCCACAGTACAGTCTCATAAGTGTAATTCACTATGAACCTTTTGAAATATGACTAAGATATTGCTTCCGATATTTCATCATCTTTATAGTAAAGATGCATATTCTCCTAAATTTAGGCTGGGAAAATCAGGCCTTTGTCCTCCTACTGTGTTTTCCCTTTGAAAATATGCTTGAGATTTAGAAGAATAGACTTTGCACCATTAATTCAGTAATTATTTTGTCATGAACATCCGTTCTTGCCAGAATACCCTTTTTAGCAATAGGTGTTCACAGGCATGCATATCATAGGAGGATGGCTATTTGGAACCTCTTATACAAACAAAAATGAAATCTAAGTAACATTTTCTTACCCCTTGTACAAAATATTTACTAATAAGTTTTTTAATAGGTAGAATTTGGTAAAAGAAATGATAGGTATTATAAAGATAACTCTATTTCATCAGTGCTACATTTTTAAGGACCTAGCTAGATTTACCACAAAGATGTTACCTTTAAATCAATATTTCTAGAGAAGCTGGAAATAATGTCCAATACATCTGGAGCTATTACTCAGTAGCTGAATTGAAAAAGATGATGGATGCTTTTGACACCTGGGAAGGAAGAGGTAGAGAATTAATTTTTTTCCTTCTATTTCAGTAGTAGTATTTTTCTACAGAAAAATGAGAAAAAATATTTGCCAATTAACTATAATAAAATCTGCATGTTTTCACCAATTCACCATTTGACAGGTAAAAATGCCATCAGAGTAGCTATTTGGAAGGAAAGTCTCAAGTAATATTCCAACAAGCTGATATGAATTGACATGAATTAACAGATGTAGTGAGAACTACGTCTGCATGCAAGAGGTGATCAGCTACCAGCATTGAGTATTCTGGTGGAAACCCTAGAAGCATGCTGGTTGTAAGCACAAGTGCTCCACAGGTCAACATAGTTTCAAAACTGAAAGGCTACATATAAAATACATGCGTTCATGTAGTCAGTTGTATGTATACATAATGCTGTGTTCTCTCAGCTCATCAATATGATGTCCCTTTGAAACGCAGGTGTTAGCTACTGGAGAGTACCTCAGGAGTTGATTGAATGTTGGACTCTAGAAGAGTGCTCTCTGAAAGGCAGTTTACATCATATGCCTCCAGTTCATAAAAGGTATGCTAATTTTCACAAGTGGCTTAGAATGAAACAGAAAACAACAGTTATTTTTTTAATATAATTTCAGGTTCTTTGAATGTTTTTTCTGTTGTTTCTATTAACATTTTTATAAAATGCTTTATAATCACTGACAGCTTGAATGTGGAACTGACCTTGCTAGAAATAGATTATCTTTTTTGGGCTGCTGAAACTCTTCTCTTTTCTCTTCTCTTCTCTCCTCTCCTCCTACTTCAGTCTTCAAAACATAATTTCAGAGTGGAGGGAGTAATTTCAAAAAGTACTAACAGTATTAGCTAAATGGACTGAAAAATCCTAACTGAAAATGTTAAAAGGTTAAGTGATTTTCACATTTGTAACATGCCTTCCTTTCTTACTAGAATTTCTTCTTTTCAGTTTTACGGTTATATTTCTGACAACGCCTCCATTCTCAATATATTACCTAAGAACAGCCTTTGCAGGGTGCAGCTACACAGCTGGATCTGAGCCACTCTACCATCCACTTTGCTGCTAAATAGGAGGGGAGGATCCTGATGACCTTTCTCTGTCTCTGGCCATGCTGTCATTTCAGCAGCAGCCATACAGACATATCAGCACAGTGGTCCAACTGAAAATTCCTCTCCCCATCCTCCCCATTTTTTTGGATACTGCATTCTTTGCTTTTCATAGTTCAAATAGGAAGAAGTAGGATCAGTGGACTGATTGCCAAATATGTTCCTGAATGCTCCACTAATCCCATTGGCTACTTCATCTCACATCTCTCTGCTTTGTCTTCTAGTTATTCTGTACCCTCAAAAAGCTATATCCATTATCTTCAGTAATCCTGGTGAGAGCATATACCATCTTGAAATATTGTAATTTAACCTGGTTACTGATATTTTACCTGTACTTCACTGCTGCTGTTAAAACACCAAGTCTTTGAATGCTTAAGCTTTCCTTTTTATTTTAGTGGTTCTTTTGATCTAGGATGTGCAGATGATGAGATTATGTTCTTACTTTAGAGCTCTGAGGAAAACCTCCTTAGGCTCATTATAAGCACTAAGTCATTTGCAGGCTTTCTGTTTGAACAAGGTCACCATATACCACTTTTATAAGAAATATTACTCTTTCATATTGTTTACTTTTTGGGTATGAATTCCTGTAGTATTTCAGAGATCTTTTAAAATCCAAAATACAAGTACCCTGAAGAATATCAATGC
Organism: Cygnus atratus; assembly: GCF_013377495.2. Classification (NCBI taxonomy): domain Eukaryota; kingdom Metazoa; phylum Chordata; class Aves; order Anseriformes; family Anatidae; genus Cygnus; species Cygnus atratus. The sequence continues at coordinate 369,397 of NC_066367.1, forward strand.
TATTGTAGTGTACCTTACTCTGTTCTTTAATGGCCTTCACAGTTAGTTACTTAAAAATTGCTTTCTACTTACGCCAGTTAGAGTTGTCATGAGACTCCATAGGCTTTCTTATGTAGCTTTTCTTATCATTTTCTCTTGAAAGATTGATTATTCATAATAATTTACATTGGAAAGAGAGGGGGGAGGAAGAAAGAAGGGGTATCTTTCTTCTTCTTTTCTCAAATTACATACCATAAAACTCTAAATCTACAGTTCCTGTGCAGTTGGCTCTGAAATTTTTGCAGATATTTTAAAACTTACCGGATTAATGTCTAGTGAATTTTCTATCAGATAGAAACTGTACTTTATTGTAATATTTTCTTTCAGTAACTACTGCTTTCTTTCTCATTTATTTTCACTTAGCAGTTTGTGTACCATATCTTTTACCATTTTTAATGTGTCGTATTACACAGGTAGAAGATAGCGATGGTACTAGTGACACAAAGGCAAGCTTGACTGCAGTGATGAACAGCTGAGAACCATAAATGATACTGTAACAAGCAAAAATGAATAGAATTTCAGATTTGAGCATTGTCTATTTTGTCATGATGTCACAAGAAGAATAACTAAAATACATAGTTTGTTTCTTCAATTTAAGTCCTTTGTTTTACAGACTAATTGACTTCACTGAAGAGGAAAACTATTTACCATGTAAAGTGGGTCCCAAGCCAATTAGATTCTCAGGTCCTTCAACAAGTACACACATCAAAGTTAAGAATTCAAAACACATCACACATCAAAGTTAAGAATTCAGCTTCATTAAAGGTAGCTGCTTGCAATGTTTCACGTTCTGCAGTAACTCTTAAACAACCCAATAGTGAAAGTTTGATGCTGCACAAAGTAGCTTCTAAAACTGAATCCACAACATGCACATCAGAGCCCAGCAATTCCCAGTTGCCCTGTGGAAGGCAGAGTGCTGATTATGGAACACCATGTCAAATGACTTTGAAGATCTCAGTGTCTAGAAAGCCTGTGTTGCGCTGTGTAAGCAGCCATGTAGTGTAAGCAGCCATGTAAGCAGCCATGTTGTGCTGTGTAGTAGTAGTAAGCAGCCATGTTGTGCTGTGTAAGCAGCCATGTAGTAAAGCTGAAGCGAACTCCACTTTTTCTTGCAACACCATCTCAGTCATCATCTTCTGTGTCCAGTAAAACAAGTGAACAGGACAATGCTGCTGTTGAAATTCCTACTACTTCTGTGGTACTAAACAAGAAAGAACCAGCTGTATTAGCAGAGAGTATTAAGAGTGATAAAGTGGATGGATAATGTTTGAGTCAGCCTGATAGGCTGGACAGCTTGGCATCATCTAGTCAAAGAAGAGCTCATCATCTCATGTTGTCATGTATTCAAAGATTTGGTAGAAAATCATGGTGAAAAAGTTAATCAAGAGCATAGAGAGAAATGGCTTTACATGAGCAGTGAATTGTATTTTCTGCTTTATTTCTAATTATTTTTTAGAAGTTGGGAGGAAGAAACATGGGCTAAGAAACACAACATGTGACATGTAATATTATGGTATCTCACATTTGTATTTCTGTCAGGCTGTACTAGTACAACTGACTTTTTTTAAAGGGAGTACGTGCAAAGCATAAAAGATGACCTGTTTATTAACTTTAACTACAGGTAACATTAACTAGGGCTAATTTCCTTAATCCATATATTTGACTTGGGTGAAAAGTAGATAACCATGAGTACCAGTTATTAGATACAAGTTTGTCACAAGTATGCAAGATACTGAGTACTGTGAAGATTTATTTTTTAAGTTGAATGCACAATTACTGGTACTTTTTATGAGGGTAAGTCACCATTATATTATCAAGAGCAATTAAAGGGACCCTCTTTGCTTGTACACTGTGAGAAAATTCATAAATACAGTGAAGGAAGAGCATGGCTAGGGAGCAATAAGGCAGTTTTTTCCATAGACCTGAAAACTACGCGTACTGTTTTCCTACAGGGGTGTCATCTGCCACTGGTTCAAGGCTGCTGCAGGCAGTGGTGCAGCCTTTGTGTTCTATATTACACTGCTGTTGGATGTATTTTCTACAACTGCAGGGAAGCTTACAGGTCTGAGTTGCAGCTTGTGTTCCTTTGTCCTTCTGCATGTCCTTTTAAATGAGCAGGGGACAATCTCAATTTCTGTGCAGCAAAGCAGTGTTAACAGATGTGGTCTGGTTTGAAGAAAGATAGAAGAATCCTTCCTTCCTCCAGAGCAGGATGGAGAAGATGCTGGGTTTCTTGTCCTCAGTGGTACTAGGGTCAATTTTGAGCAACGATACTGAAGTGACGAGCTGCTGTATGTTTCAATCAACAAAGGAAAGCAGAATTTAGCTCACTTGTTTTTAAAAAGTCCTTCTGGTTGTTTAAACCACCACTGTTTAAATTTTCCAAACTTGTCTTCATTTTATGTCCTTGTTTGTTGTGGTTGGGTTTTTGTTGTTGGTACTGCTGTTGAAACACAGTAAATACAGCTGGCCTTAAGCGTTGAGAAGTCCTATCACATTGCCAAAATGAAATGTTCTTAAAATTTCAGAGACTATTAGAATTACGGGAGGGTTATTTAAGTGTTTTATTTTTACAGTCATTTAGAAAAAATCACAGTTCCAGGCTTTTCATCATAACCATAAGGACTTGAAATTTCATTTGCAAAAGTAAAAAAGAAAAATAAACTCATATACTAACAGTTTTAAGGAGGCATTTTGCCACATACAATGGTTACTGTAAAAGAAAGCAGTACTGTAACTTTCTGCGATTGGTATAGATATGCGTAGATATATATATATATATATTCAAGACCAGCTTACCTTTAAAATCTATAGTTTTTTTCCTTAAACAATAAACCTAAAAAGCAACAGTCCCAAGGCTCTTCCTGTCTTGAAGACCAGAAAAAGCAAAAATTACAGAAAGATACTAACACTGTAATCTGTTGAGTGTGCAACTCATCATTGATGAAATACAAAACGCTCTGACTGAAAGACAGTTTTTAAATACCTGTCTTGCATGTGACTTTTATTTCAGTATTTACTGAATAGCTGAGCCCTTTAACATGTAACTTTGTCTTTTTACAATGCTTCCTAAAGCAGATTTCCTTCCTTTTCAACTTGTGATGAATTTGTAGGCTTCTGTAAACATCATGCAAAAGCTCACAAAAAGTACGGACTTTTACATGTGTAAAAGGAAGTTTTAATAATAATCCTGTCAGACTTCCTGAGTCTGCACTAGCTCAGTGTTTGTGTAATCATTCTGGTAGCACAGTATTTTTTATGTAGCATTCATGTTATTTGCATTACAGGGGCTTCAATGAGTATCATCTTTGTAGACATACTGGCTTGTGGTTAGAAAAAAGTAAAAACCACTCCCTTTAATTTGAGTAGATGAAACACTGAATGAAAGTGGCTGTGGTGAGGAGGTAGAGCAAGATTTTTTTACTTTTTTGGGGACTTGATTTTTTAGTAGGATGAGATGTAAACATGTTTATTTAAACTCATCTGAGGGAGTACTTTCATCTTTTTTTTTAATCACTATGAAGTTTGCTAATAGTTTCTTGTGACTGATGGACTGATGTTAAACAGTTTTATGACAGTTGAATAGAATTACCCTTCAAGGTGACTTTCTCTATAAAAATAGCTTTGTCTATATACATCCCAAACCTTTTAAATTGTAGAAGTTAAATAGCATTTAATCTCTCTAGGGATTAGCTCAAAATAAATGAAATTTGCCAGTCCTAGGATTAGTCATCCCTTAAACTGGCTAACAGACTGTTTTTTGAGGCCTGGAACAAAGAGCAGAAATTCTTCAAGTCTGAGAGTTTCCTGCAGGTTAAACATTCCTCGAAAATGTACATTCCCAAGTTTATTGGAAGTCTGCAGTTTAGGTAATGTTTCACTTGTCCAACTCAATCAAAGAGGTACCAGCTGGTACTGCATCTGCGCTGAGTAACTCTGATATACTGTACGTACATAGCAGACAGTTTGACTGGGGAAACTAATACAGCTACATTTTTTTTTTTTTTAACAGTTGGGATTAGACACTTTGTCAACTGGCGTGACAATGGCTTACTTTGCATCTTTGTGAAATCATCACTCGTTATAGAAGAGACCACATGCATAAAGTTAGTTCAACCTAGTAATCAACTAGCTGCGCTCTAAAGGCTGACATTTCCATCACCAATGTATTTTGATGCATTTTTTTTTCTCATGAACACTATCTAAACTTCCAGATTAGTCCACACTTTCACATTGTCTTTCCAAATTATCTGTGATATAGGCCAAGGAGATTAAAACGAAAAAAAAAAAGCACATTCCAAATTAATCTCTAGAAAATTACTCCTCTGGGATTAAGACTGTGATGCAAAAGGCCTATTACCACCAAGATGTGTTTCAAATAGATGTAATTCTATCTGTATGTTTCAGAGTATCAAGAACTCATTTGTACGTGAAGTAAGCAAGCAGATATTATTTCATGTGTTAGGCACATGTTAACACTGATGCTCAGGGAGAGTTTTCATCAGGCTTGTTTACAGGTAAAGGGCCATGTAAATACAATGCAATTAAATAAGCCTCTGTGAACTAAGTGTTAACTCAGGGATGCTTGTCTACAAAATACAGTTCAAATATATAAATACTAGTAAATAAAAATTCACATTTCTCTCAAGACAGTATTGACTTCACATACAGTATTGCTCCTAATGAAGCTAACTCTTTTTTCTTTCAAACTGTTATTTAGCCTGCCAGCTCTTCCCAAGCAGAAAAGTACTCTTTTAAACCTACTTTAATTAAATTGCTTAGATAACAAACATCATGTGGTACAAATCTTACTATGGCTAAGAAGACATACCAATACTACCCAGGAGTAAGATTTCATCTACTTAATTCTTCTCAATCTATGAAGAAGTTCTCACCTGATAAAAACAGGAAGGCAGTTGTGCTATCAGAAACTTGAGTGTCAAGCTGCCTGTTCCTTAGCTGCAGTTAAAGAGCCAAAGTGCGGTTAGAAATAAAACTCCGTAAATACTTTGCAGCAGCAAAGCCCCACAAAAGGCTAGATTCAATATGGCCAACAGCTTTTAACAAAAGGTTAATCAGTAGAAACACAGCTGTTACAAATCTTTGTTCTTTTCTGAGCTTTTGGGGTATTTCTTCTTACAGAATTTTATTTTGCCCCCCCAAAATCCGTCTGCTTATACCAGAAATTACCACTCTTGGCTGGAAATTGCTTTGCAAATTCACTAGGCCACGTCATCAGCTGTGTAGCATGCCCACAGTTTACATGAAGAACATGGCCATTTTCTAAGTTGCCCCTTTCCTGTATATATCTTTTAAATCATTCTAATTTCTGGTACAACATCCATGAATGTTTTGTTACAGCTTGTTTTAGTTGTTTGCCATACTAAAATAGCTGTATTATCTCAAGTTTCTGGCAAATTTCTATTACACGTTGAAGTGGGTAACTGGCAGTGGTACTGAAGCATGGGACCTCTACGGCCCATGGTGCTTCTGCTGGAGTCACAAGTGTATGAAAGTGAAGAGTATAGTTGATTTATAAAATCCTGATGCATCCCAGTCTCTACGCTGCGAAATAGACCCACTATAGGAACTGCCATCCATACAAACTCAGACCAGGTGGTCTCTTGTAACAGCAGGGTCCAGGAAAGTGGTATGAAAACCAGAGGATTAACTTTTCCTTTCCAGAATTATTAGTTTCAGTTTTAGAGTGAGTTTTTCAATGACATTAAGTTATTAAAAAAAAAAAAACAAAACATGATAAAGTTGTTTAAGTTTGGCTTAGTATAACCTGGCTATGTTGAATTACATTCTCTTTCTAGTTTTCCAAGCACATATTTGGTCTTTTATTTTGCTGAGTTCTAGTGTTAGTCTCAATTTAATCATACATAAAAAACAAAAAGTTCAAACCTGCTTTTAAATACTGCCCTTTTGGACACATTTCCGAAGAGCACACAAAATGCAATGGGAATTCCATGATTTCAGTGATGACAAACAACTGTATTTACTTTGCAAAGCAGGGGATTTTTTTTTTTTTTTATTTAAAAAAGGCTTGCTGGCCTGAAAGTCTGAAAGTCAAGTGTCGTCCGCCCCTTGCTTCTCTCCCTGACCCCTCTACAAATCCATTACATTAAAAGGAGTATCACACGTAATTGGCTTTGACTACATGTACCTAAGACAAACTTTGAAGATTACAAGAGTTCTGTTGAAGATAAGCCCACTTATTAACTACTTATGAGTATGGCGAGCAGCAAGACACCCCTCGAAACTGGCAAATACAATTGCAGCCACAGAGACATAAGAACTGGAAGACAAAGCAATAACACTGACAGAGCTGTTTCATAGCCCAGCCGTGCAACATAGTTAAAATGTGTACTGCAAAACTAAAGCATATTTGATGCATCAAGACTGCAGAGTTCCCAGAACCAGCCCACCTCTCCAGCCTGACCAACTCCACGCTTTTCTTTCTCATCAACAAATACGTGTTTGCATCATAGTCTGATGAGAAATGCTGTCTCTCACCTGTTAATCCTGGATCTGTCATGCATTGAGCCTGTAGCACATCAAAGATTAGTGGTACTGAAGAGTGCAAGGTCATCCTGTTGTATTATTATGTCACAAATTTCATTTATTTTGTGGAAGGCTGCCTGTAAGGATGTTGACTTATGGAATAAAATAACTTTCAATAATCCTGTTAAGTGGAGAAGCTATGATGAAGGAGTAAAAGTAATTACAGATATGTCAGATTTCTTTCAGGATAGAGTACAAAGAGAGATACCAATAAGTTTCACAAATGATGTAAGCACAATATAGTAAGATTCCTGTGTAAGAGCTGTACAAAAACTGTCATTACATCTCTCACTGTGAGGTTACAGGTCAAGCTGTACAGCAGCAGACAAATTTTGAAAAGTTGCTTTTCTGATGGGTGTGCACAGCACAGATTCTGGAATTTCAGTTCCATTTACTCAAAGCATTCAGACTAAAAACTTGATAGGTAATTAACTTGATAGGTAATTAAAAGAAGGTTTTTTGCAAGGCTAAGAAAAGCCAGAGTTTACCTACAAATATTAATTTTTCTCTTACAACTATTCCAAGTGAAGATGAGCTGTTTGCTTTGTAGAACAAGGTTTTACCAATGTTCACATGGAAAAAAAAGTACACAGATATCAAGAGAAATAATAAAATTATCCATAAGCAATGCAGCTTGCTTTCTGTTTTGTGATTATTTTTTGAGGGCTACACAGGAAAAGTGAAAGTAGTAAGGAAGCGTGCAGTCAGCTAACAGAAATTAGGCAGAGGAAACTGGCATAAAGCAATAGCAAACAGTAACATAGGAATAAACTTTTAAAGATACTCAAGTGTCCTGCTCTTACTGACCTCAGTGGAAAACAGACCCTTTTACACCTTTCTGATTCTGACCCTCAGGCCTCTAGTTCACTTGATGCTGGGTCTCGATTCTGACACCTTGCTATGTTAAATAACTTCTAATGTAAGATTGTCCAGGATCAACTCTATTCTTACGGGAAGGTGCTCTTCTGTGCACTTCTGGCACTGGAATCTAGCTAACAGCAAAAGCCTGTTCCAATCCAAATTCAAACTGAAAGCCTCCCAGCTGATATCAGCTGAATTAATCAAACAATTTGAATAAGATGACAAGTGGTTAGGTAGTGCAAGGCAGGAAGCACCAGAATATTTTAGAAAGGAGATTTTAATTTTTTTGAAGAAACAAGTTTTCTGAAATACAGAATCATAACATTAACACTAAGATATTTATTTTAATAGAAAACTCAGAAAGATGTAATATCTGCTTAAATGTGTACCTCCACATTCTGCTGCACATTGCTGTAACAAATTTATTAATCATAGCTCATTATGGACAGATGGTTCCTACAGCAAAAATATAGAAAAATAATTTGGATTCAAGTCTAGAACACCTGTGACTTTTCACATGCAAAAAAATAAATCCAACTAGTCATCGAAAAGTGGCTGATAAGTATGGAGAAAAGGGCTGTGCATGTGAATAGCCATGACTATATACAATCCAAACTTGAATGAAATGAGCATTTTCATAAAAATAGTTTGTCAATGAAAAATACCAATATGTAATACGTTTAATACAATTTATAGCTACATTTAAAGATGTCAGTTTATGGAATAATAAGCTAAAATCCAATGTACTGCCTTTTCAAATTTTTTCGTATATAGCCATATTGTGTGTATACAGTGTGCATGCATGTATGTGTGTGTATACATGCACACAGATACATGCACAGAAAGAAAAAGGTGTATAGAGATTGCAGAAAAATTCTGTAAGATTATTTGATTTCATTGCAGACTGCAGCACACAGCTGTCCTGGGATCCTTCTAACACAGGCTGCTCAAAAAAAAAACCACAACAATGTTGACTGGTATAACCACGTATCTACAACAGGTCTTTTGCTATTGTGACATTAATTCTCAATTTATTTTTCCAATTTAGATTTTATTCTTCTAAGAAGTAAATGCTGCTTTGGTAAGATTCTGTACTGTCATGACAAAGTAATGGTGAAGATATTGGGCAAAGCTTTGAAAGTATAATTTTAATAATTAGTAAGTAGTAAAGATACCAACAAGTTTTAAGCAGCAACAGATTTAAAATGACTATGTTCTGACTTATTTTCTTCACCAACAAGCATCTTGAGCAAGAAACTAAATTGAAGAGATTAAAATTTTTCTGCCTGCCTTCACTGTGACATTTTAAGCCACCAAAGTCACAGCTGGCACCGAAAGAACAGTGGCATCAGCAGAAACCTCCATCCTTGCAGGGCATAAATTGCATTGTGACACCCTGCCAACACTGCCTCGGAAAGGCCTGTGATCTGTGGTGTCTGCTGTATGATGCTTCCGTCGTGTCTTTTCCGAATGTGTCAGATTCTCTGTGGTCCTTGCAGTTGCGGACTGCTCTTGATTTTTCACAGCTCCTTTATTTTTAGGTCTGAAGTTGTTATGCTGCTGTCTTCTGTGTTCAGACCTGGAACCACTTTTTATATTATTTTGATCTGCCTCATTCCAGGCACCTTGCGACTTAAGAGATCCATTGAGACGGATGTTTTGGTGCTGTGGGTTGAATCTTCGTCTCTGACTAGAAGGCCCATTCTACCCAGAAAGAAATTGAAATTATTGAAAATAACTGTTAGATCATCTGCAACCTTCTACAGGACAAGAAATACAGCAATCAGAATTAACAGAAATTTCTGAAAAAATTCTCAGTATAACTAGAGAGGGAAAACAATTTTGATACAACACAAAGACTGAACTATGAGTAACATACTACATCTGAGTAGCCTGGAAACATATGTGGAAAGTTCACCAGAGATGCCAAATTAAAATCTGCCACGATTCAAGAAAAAATGGAAAAGAGATGAAGTACTTGGCTTCTCAACAGCAGCAACTAAGAGGCACTGAAGAAATTATCACTGACTGTTTTTTTCCCTTCGTTTTCCTAAAATACCTTGTCTAGTGAGAAGTACTGCCTAAAGACTGCAAGACTGCAGGAAGAACAGAAATTAACATGTAAATTAGTCAAGTTAAGAAACCACATGTTGGGAGAGATGTCCATTGTGATATCTTGCTCAGAGAAAGTTTTGGTCAGTAGTAGGAAACGGATGTATTACATTATTTGCATAGCTACCAGGACAGCTGATGCCATACATGCACTGACATTGTGTGTTGCTCCTATGTTTCCCTTCACACACGTTTTTAAGCCTCAAAAAAGCTGAAACAAAATTCAGACCAGCTTTAGTGGTAGCTTTACCTGAGTAAGCACAACAGCACAAGAACTGTATGAACTGCCTTCATACTGCCTTGAAAATGAATCTGGAAAAGACATACTCACATACATTTGCATATTTTTGATACAAACCAGTATTTGATTTTGTACTAACGACTCCCAGTACTAGATGTTAATCTGATTTTTTTGACATCATTTAGCTTAGTTCATAACTGGTTTCTTACCTGCTTATTTGTTGGTATTCCTTGGGAAGATTCTGTAGGAGTGGAAGAATGATAACTTTGTACTTTAGTGTTGGGTGTTTTGTTATCAAAGTTCTTGGCATTACTAGAGGACTTTCGAGTGAGTGTATTTTGCTTGCCAGTTGTTGCATGTGAGGTCACTGAAGACAGCACTGAACTACATGGTGTTCTTGAGGAATAGTTGTTCTTTGGGTGAGAAACTATGAAAATAAAAAAAAAGTATTCTGTATTACCAGTTAAATAATCAACATCTAAACATAAGGCTGTATTTTCATCCTGCTTACAGTTACTTTTTGTAGCATCATTCTAGCCTTACTTTAGATAACAAAGTAAGTGAGATAACTAGGGTAAGAATTAGATCATACTGTTTTAATTCTTTGAAACTGCCTCCTCATTAAGGGTTTATGGAGACAAAAAAGCCAGTATGGTAGAACCACACTAAAACTAGAACAATTCTGTTTGTACTGTAAATGTGAGGAACCATTTTCCTCAGGGCACCTGCCTGAAGGTTGACCAAAAATAAAAAAAGAGCCTCGGGAGCTACCTTGCTAGTTAGAAAACAGACTAGCTTGTGACTATACCAGAGGGCTTAGGAGACAGTCTGTTATTTTAGCACTGTTTAAAAATGAATTGTACAAAGATCACAGTTGTCTCAAAGCCCATGAAACCAACAGTTAAAATGGACCCATTGCCTATCCTACTAAGTATTTTCAACTCAAATACAAATCACGTAAGTGTACTTCAGCAAACTTTTTTTTGTCAATGATGAGTATGAAAGCCCCACTGACTGCCAACCCACGCTTTTGGTTATCCAAGAAAACTTCAAAATTCCTTGCAGCTTCTGGTTTGCTTGCAAATTTTAACCAGTTGGGCTGAACCCACATCCTGCTGGACTGCCCCTCACACTGGTGTTCTATCAGTAATGCTCCTAATTGGATCATTATTCCTCCTAAATGGAGAAACATTGGAAGGAAGCAAGTGGTATGCCAGTAACTCTCTACTGTTTGAGGTCAAAGGAAGTTGTGCCTTTAGACACCATGCACTAATTTGATTCCAGATCATTCACTGATCATGGAAAACTGAAGAGCTTGGAGCTTGCAGGCTACATACATACTAGCTGCAACACAGGTAATAGCCATGAAAGCTTCCTTAGTATGCCTAAATATTTTTAAGAAAAAAAAAATAGTCTAATGCCTGTTGCTCTTTCTAAAGAAGTGGTTAACAATGCTTGTCTACCATGGTAGACATGTTTACCATGGTTATCTATCAAACTGGAACTGAATGCAATGCACTAATCTCCAATGTATAGACCATGGTACAGTCAGCACTATCAGAAACCACTATTGCTCATCTCATATTTCTGCTCCCTGCTTCTTAGTATTTTGAGACACAAGGATTTCTTAACCACTTCCACAGCTAGATGTGAAGTGCACCATACAAATCCTTTACTCCTCCCTCTCTGCATTTCCACAAGCAATTCAAGATGTCTGCTTCTGTGTAATGGCTCCTGGGTAGTCTCAAAAAGAACTCTGAGGCTATTGATGTAAAGTTCTCAACCTTAATTTGCTGTTTTGATTTTTCTGATTACAGAATTTCCTTGTTCCCCTCTAGCACAGATGACACAAACTAGAAAGAGCATTTTCTGTGAGACACCTGATTTTTTTTATCTAATAGGTACTTCTATTTTTCTACTTTTAGGACAGTAATTTTAGCAACTGAGCACCATCTGTTTTTTGTTGTTGTTTGTTTGTTTTTTAAAGGCTCCTACTCACTTACGCTAACACCAAATATTTCTCTCAATAGGTGTCCTCTTCAGAAAAACAATGCAATCATTTGCACAATGAAATGAATTTTCTGTAAGGTCAGTGAGGTCAGCTGTTATTGAATGCTACTGTTCTCTCTTCCCTAAACCAGACTGCCTCACATGGAAGCACATATAAAAATCCAGTTGCTTGTCATAAAGATCTATTTTTGACAGAAAAGATGTGCAATGGGTAGAACCCATCATCAGACATTCTGGATGTATGTCAGTCCAATTACTTTTGTTCCTTCAGGGTATGAGATGGGTGCTATGAGGTCACTGAACAATTAGATGCATTGCTGGGAAGTTTATGCCTTCCTTTGAAACATCCTGAGTTGGCTACAATGAGAGACAGGATACAGGCTTAGATGGATCTTCAAAGTGTTCTGCAAAAGCAATTCTTACGGTCTAATGAATAAAACTGATTATGCCTCAAAGGAGTCACTTTTTTAGCTGTGCAATCACAAAACCGCATTAGCAGACCAAGATGTTTTCCTTTTTTCTATTTCTAGTAACTCCTTGAAAACGTTTCTTTTCTTCCTAAAAATGTTTTCCTTTCACCAAGATGCACTAGTTCAGTATTGTGTTAATAGTTTTCTTCCTGAGTGGTGGCGCTGATAGGATATCATAGAACTGAGTGACAGTTGGGTTTAAGCACTACAGCATTTACTTTTCTGGAGGGGGAAAAAAAAGCACAACAAAGATGAGAAATAAGCTATCTCACATTTTACAGCAGGAACATGATATTTAGAATAGAAAACGAACATGAATTTCCAAGCAGAACAGGAGGTGGTTTCCAAAAAGTAGTATTTGGCTCCTGAAAAACCCAATAAATACTGCTATAAAGTTGGGAACCTGCTTCTTAGCAGGAGATATGTGAATTGGTCTCATAATACTGTGGTCACACAGAGAAGCCTCCAATTTATTAATTAATCATAAGTAACTACCAAATTTGAAAGTTCCCCACAGCTGAATTGCTTTTTAGATGGAAAACTCCAACTGACCTCAGTAATACTGGGAAATCTCTGACAAAGAGGGCAACTGTGCAGATGCTTTGCTCAACACATGTACAGTGAGCTTAGCATATTGCATACTGTAAAAGTGCCCTGTGTATATTCAGTAAGACTGCTGCATACCATTCCATCAGACTTACTACACACACATGCGCTGGCATTACACATGCCATTATTTCTGCTCAGCATTTCCTGGATAGGTATGTGGGACATGACATTGAGAACTCGGGTGTGATATATCACCAGCACTTACTCTCTCCACAGAGCTGAATCTGGGTCTTCAGTTGTTCTGTATCACAGGAAAATCGTGCAGACCTACCCAGCTCTTCATCATATTTCCGTTCACTCACAAAGTGCTGCAAAAATACAGGCAAGTTAACAGTAATTTGCATTCTGATCAAAAGACCATATGGATGGTACAGAAACCAATCAATACTCATCTTAAGATCACTTTAAGGCTCAGCAATCTCTTGACATTGTCCTGTAGGCAGGATCTTTATGCAGAACCAAATATTTTCACATCCTTACCAAATGACAATTCTCACAGCCCAGTGATGAGTGGAGTAGTCCCGCATATGGAAAGTGGGTCATTTCATTTGATCACTGAACCTGAAGCTATCGGGTTTACTTGTTAACTGGGTCTGATAAATGATACACAAACAGGTCTACTTCTGAAGGGGATAGCTTACACTTCTCTGACAGCATATGCAGACTGCTCAGATGTCCTATAATGCTTTAAGAAGGTATGTTTCCCCCCCAGAAAGCTAGTTACCCTTTGGTCCATAGTAGGTAGGAATGAGCAGACTGGGCATTTTAACAATACAGTGCTTTCTTCACATTTGCACAAACAGCTAACATATCCAAACAGAAGCAAATGCCTGACCTTAATTTCGGCCCTGAGTTCTGACAGTTGTGCTTCAGCCATCTGACTGGCTAGGTCCGTCAGTCTCTTCAGCTCTTCAGCTTTCTTCTGCCGGGCAGTCAGAATTTCCACTGCCAAATACCAGTAGTCAGTAATTATTGCTAGGATGTTAAATTGGTCCATAATTCATTTCTTTTTTGGCATTAACACTACATCACGAGGCAAACACACACACCACACTTGAACTCAGCAGAATATGATGCTGCTTGTGCAGTTTATTTAACTGAACCGCCCGATGTTGAAATGATCTCAAAATAGGATAGCTATCACAAAGTAAAAGGTAATGTTTAGATAAACTGGGGCAGAAACATGTTGTTTTCAATTTTCCAGTGCCTAATTAGGTACAAATTCAGGAAGCCTTTCATTTAGACATGGAAAGAAGCAGTACATTTGCTGAGACAGCAGCCTGTTTCTGAAGACATGCTGTATTTTATGAATACAGGGGCTTTTTAGCTTCCCTGAAAAAAATCTGTTCATATATGGTTTATGTTTAAATCACAGGCACTGCAATTTTACTTTTAAGCACAGAATATACACAGTTGCCATTTCTAGGTCAAAGCACTATTACAAAGGCCACCACTCTTAATGAAAAAATAATTATTCAATACTGCCCGTCTCATATGTTTTTTATAAGGAAGTGGTGAATAGCTACACTTAAAAAGAAAAGATTAACTGTGAGTCACAAAATCACAGTCCATTTACATTCAGGATGATGTGATATATTACAGTTTTGGTAGAAAATTAACTATATGCAAATACTGCTACCTACATGGTGACTTAATGTAAAAGGAACAAATGACTGATTGGCTGGTGGGATCATCACTTATGGCAGAGAAGACAGTGTCTAAATGTAAAACAATAAGCAATTATAGTCTTTTGTCTAGAGCTCATGCGAACAATCATGGTAAGGGGGTGGCTGCTGCTGTAAAGCTTCATAAGGCCACGGATTTCATTACTGATGTTGAGACTTGGGCTTCTTTGACTTCCTTCCTTTGCCACAGAATTCCAGAGTGGTCCTGATAAGTCTCTTAACCAGCTCATACTTTGTAACACCTTTTTTTTTTTTTTTTTTTAAGAGAGAATTAATGGTATTTCAGAGCTTATTTCTCAACCCACTATATTTAATTGCATGGGAGCTTCTTTTGAAAATACAGCATGGTCCAGCAGGTGCAGGGGAGAGTGGTGTCTGTACAACTGTATGGGAGCAACCACACTGCAATAGAAGAGTGTGTGTTACACAGGGCAGGGTTTACAGAAAGGCAAGGGGTGGCTAGAGTTTCCTCAGACCTGTTGGTTAACCTGTGCCTACATTACCTACTTATCCTAACGACAGGCATTTATCTGTTTCTCTAACTGACCTTTTCAATTCCTTTTTGTAGAACATGGTCTACAAGTCTGAGAAACTTTTATCAGATTAAACGAAGAATTCACTAGCTGTTTTTCTTTCCCCAATAGTTTCATTGCTTATTCCAAGCGATGCTAATATCATTTCTCCCCAAGGTCAGCACCACCTTTGCTGAAGTTACTGCCCAAACCATATGATCTCATTTCCTACTGGCACTTATCTCAACATGAGATGCCAGCCAAGTATCCATTTTCACGAAAACTGAAATGATCATTTTGTAAGTTTTCTCAGTATTGACAGTAAGAGGAAGATTACCCACATTAAAATAGTCCTCCAGTGCAGCAAAGAGATGTGAAAATAAATAATAATGTAAATCTTGGTTAGCATGTTATAGTCCTACAACAACTTTCTACCTCAAGTTCTGAAGGCCTACAGGCCTACAACAGCATTGAGAGACAGCAGAAATAACGCAGCTAAAAGACAGGTAAGGAGAACATCTAATGTCATACGTGGAGTTAGTACAAAAGTAGGGAAGCTGAACCTGCCATGCACGAACACAGCACTTAGCATGCCTGTAAACAAGAATAAGCTTTACTTTCAAAAAAAATGACTGTTGTCCCCAGGCAAGATTAATGAAGTGGTCCTATGATACCATCATCCCTGGACTGTGAATTTGCAAAATGTATTTTTGTTTATGCAGTTAGGGCGTGGATTCCTGTTTGCTGACGTCAATGGGTGTTTTTCCATTGGTTTTCCTGGGACTGAGCACGCCCTGTAGCCAATTATGTCAGCCTTTGCAGGTAAAAAGCTACTGACACGTTTCCATCCGCAGCTCCTCCACAGAACAGCACAGAACTCCAAATCCACATTTACAGCACGTTGGCATTAGAGAAGTTAGCATATAAAATTCAAAACAAACTAATGCCAATTGTTGCAGCAACAACTCATACTTTTTAGTACCTGTGCATATACAACTGCAAGAGACTTAACTGGCAACAGAGGATTTTTTTTTTAATCTCTAACTAATATATGCTTGTGAACTGAAGGAGAGTTCTAAATGCAGATAAAGCATTCATGAATGTTGCATGCATTTGAACCCCTCCCCCCCGCACCCGGAAGGGTCTTAATCTCACAAATCAATGAAAGATTATATGCATGCATGGCAGTGGTATTTCATCTATCAGGCAAAGAATCATTCTAACAATACTTGGGTTATTCTGTAGTTCTTCACTTATCTCTATTGAAACACATTCCATTGACTACAGGTCCGCGAATACCATATCTCTGATAGGGTATACGACAGATACTGTGGTATCCTGATGCATGTGTCAAATTGCCCCCCCCCACCCCACAATACACACACACACACCCTACAAAAGAAACAGAGACGACACGAAAGACTGAAAAGAGACAAACTCCCAAAGATTATTAAGAAAACAGATTCCAGTAAACATCTGTATTTTGATTTTTCTTGGTCTAATTCATGACAGCTATGCAAAGCCAGAACAACCTGTTCCTCAGTAACTTCCAGCATTCTAACTCATATATATAAGCAAGCAAACACATCAAATAAGAAATAAAAATGAAGTACTCAACAAACCATAGAAATGAGGTGAAAATGTGATCAAAAGCTCTGATAAGTAAACAGAATGAATAAGTAATTTTAATCTAACTTCATGCAAACTTTTGGTTTACCTTAATGTCATGATACTGAAACTTTGATGCATAATCCTTACAGATAGAAACTACAGAGAAACTATACCAGAACACCTAAGAATATGTGTACAATGAAAGATACGGGAACACTGCTAACTGAATTGATGTATTGTGTAAATTTCCTGCCAAACAAAACAATTTTTTCCATAACTATACCAGAAGTTCCCTGACACGCTTTGTACTTACTGGCTTCTTCTTTAACTTTATCAATTTCTGCCATTAATGACACTTCTTTGTCTATGATGCTGAAAAAGGAAAAAAAAAGAAGACCGCAATTTAATCCATGCTAGATCTCCACCAAAATCAAAAGCTATAACTAAAGAAAGGCTTTCAGATACTAGTTATGGCAGCTTTGAAATTAGTAAGATTTTAAAGAAATGGAAGACTACAAAACAGCTAGGCAAACTCACTATAAAATTAGTTATAATCAGCATGTGTTAATTTAAACAAACATTTCACTGGTCTGCCCATTTATCTGCAGAAATGTGGAGGTCACTCTGATATGCTTCTCCCGCACTGCCTAGGCACAGCAGTTCTCAAATGACTAAACAGTCTCTTTTCTAATTAAGCCAGATATACCACTGTTGCTTGGTACCCAAGTTAATACAACTTAGTTTTCAGTGCTGTACTGAGAATAAAACAGGATTAAAGCCATGTGGAAAAAAGAGCTCCTTCTCTTCCTATACAGATATCCTTGCAAAATACGTCAGGGTAAAAGAAAAAAAAAATCACAGACGTGATGTGAATAAGCCTTGAGAGAGGTCAGCTTACTCAACCACCAAAGTCTGGAAAGGATCGGTTCCCCTTTCACAGGACCTTTCTGAAGATCTCACAAGCTTTTCCTTTCACAACTCTCTGGTGTGCAATCCCTGACAGCAAACTGATCAAAGTTTTTATCAAAGTGCAAACTGATCAGGCGGATCTACTGAGGGCAGATAGGGGGTCTGGTAAAACGTTCTTATCACCAAGCCAGCAACATTATTCAGTGAAATAACAAAACTGCAGAATGCTCTCCAGTGGGCAATGCTCTGGTATGCCGCTCCAGCTTCCCCCTCACAGGATTATTCTTAGTCACATTCATATTTAATAAACACCACCAATGTTAACGGTGCTGTTTGCGCGAGTAAACTCAAGCAGCTAGGGAGAAATTGCGAAAAGCCAGTCAAACACCACAAGTAAATCTAGGCATGCACTCGAGAGAACAGCGGAATTCTCAACAAGCTTTTGAACCCAGTGGAAGACACCAGGACATCAGGACCTAAAAACAGCCACAGGAAATTTGGCTTGCTTTCTGAGACAAACTGCACTGTATCTCCAGAACATACTGAAATCTGACATGAGCATGGCAGGTAGAGCTGGCTCAAGATTTCTCAGCACCCTAAATCACACACAACATTGCCATACCACAGACCCTGCAGCATCTAATCTGAACTTCAAGATGGCACAGTGTGCACTTGTGAACACAGAGGGCTTCTGAGGATCAGTGGGATGAGGGTTGAGGTACGAGCTGATCGCATTCAGGTGGGTGAGAGAATGGGAAGATTGAGAGAAAATTAAGCAGTCTATGGATTTTTAAGCAGGCTCTAGGTTTTTGAAGAGCTGTGAACAAGGATGAAACTTTCTCTTTGCTCAGGCTATAACCCCAACCCTCAGTTGCTCACAGGTCTCTTCTCAGCAGTCCTGGCTATCAGGGGAGGTCCCAGTCGACTGGCGGCTAGCAAATGTGACGCCCATCTACAAGAAGGGCCAGAAGGTAGACCTGGGAAACTATAGGTCTGTTAGTTTGACCTCAGTGCCAGGGAAACTCATGGAGCAGATTATCTTGAGTGTCATCACGCGGCACTTGCAGGGCAAGCAGGCGATGAGGCCCAGTCAGCATGGATTTATGAAAGGCAGGTCCTGCTTGACGACCCTGATCTCCTTCTATGACAAAGTGACGCGCCTGGTGGATGAGGGAAAGGCTGTGGATGTGGTCTACCTTGACTTCAGTAAGGCTTTTGACACTGTTTCCCACAGCATTCTCCTCGAGAAACTGGCTGCTCTTGGCTTGGACTGGCGTACACTTCGTTGGGTTAGAAGCTGGCTGGGTAGCTGGGCCCAAAGAGTTGTGGTGAATGGAGTCAAATCCAGTTGGAGGCCGGTCACTAGTGGAGTCCCCCAGCGCTCAGTACTGGGGCCAGTCCTCTTTAATATCTTTATCGATGATCTGGATGAGGGGATCGAGTGCACCCTCAGTAAGTTTGCAGACAACACCAAGTTAGGTGCGTGTGTCGATCTGCTCGAGGGTAGGAAGGCTCTGCAGGAGGATCTGGATAGGCTGGACCGATGGGCTGAGGTCAACTGTATGAGGTTCAACAAGGCCAAGTGCTGGGTCCTGCACCTGGGGCACAACAACCCCAAGCAGTGCTACAGGCTGGGAGATGAGTGGCTGGAAAGCTGCCTGGCAGAGAAGGACCTGGGAGTACTGGTTGATAGTCGGCTGAATATGAGCCAGCAGTGTGCTCAGGTGGCCAAGGTGGCCAACAGCATCCTGGTTTGCATCAGAAACAGTGTGGCCAGCAGGTCTAGGGAAGTGATTGTCCCCCTGCCCTGTACTCGGCTCTGGTGAGGCCGCACCTCGAGTACTGTGTTCAGTTTTGGGCCCCTCATTACAAGAGTCCAGAGAAGGGCCCCTCGAGCAAGTCCAGAGAAGGGCAATGAAGCTGGTGAGGGGTCTGGAGAACAAGTCTTACGAGGAGCGGCTGAGGGAGCTGGGATTGTTCAGTCTGGAGAAGAGGAGGCTCAGGGGCGACCTTATCGCTCTCTACAGGTACCTTAAAGGAGGCTGTAGCGAGGTAGGGGTTGGTCTATTCTCCCACGTGCCTGGTGACAGGACGAGGGGGAATGGGCTAAAGTTGCACCAGGGGAGGTTTAGGTTGGATATTAGGAAGAACTTCTTTACTGAAAGGGTGGTTAGGCACTGGAATAGGCTGCCCAGGGAAGTGGTTGAGTCACCATCCCTGGAGGTCTTCAAAAGACGTTTAGATGAAGAGCTTAGTGATATGGTTTAGTGGAGGACTTGTTAGTGTTAGGTGAGAGGTTGGACTCAGTGATCTTGGAGGTCTCTTCCAACCTAGATGACTCTGTGATCTTTGCTCCTGGGATCCAAGGATCTGCAGTTCCCTTATGCTGCACCTGAAACAGGCTCGAGTCACTTTCTTGTATTTTGAAAGATGGATAGGTGTGTCAAGATTTCCTGCTATAACATACACAAAGGGATAGGTAAGGGATGGGTCAGAAGGGGGAGTCAGAGAAAAGGCATTCTTGCAGCAGTGCTGCCAAGGGAGGTGAAGCAGTGCCCTAAAACTCACTTCTCTGCACACACCTCACCCCTTCTCAGTGGGGGAAATGGTACAAGAACATGCAAAAACAAGTTGTGGGGCAGCAGGCTACAACAGCCACCTTTGTCTCCTCAAGCCTTAAATACTTGTATCTAACAACAAGAGCACCCAGGTTCTTGTCTTTTCACACCTGGCATTTTAACAGTAAAATAGCAATAAGCTGCACACATCCCGAGCACACTCCCATTTAGCATGGTGGATCCACACAGGAGCTGTTCAGATTAATAATTCACATGCAAAGTTGTCTCATTTTTTTCCATTCATGTGAAATAGTTTCCATCAGAAAGATGATGTTATAGAAAACTTAGAATTAAAACATTTGTCTAGAACACCCTTAGCAAGAAAGGAAAAATCCTATGGAATTCAGTAGGGAGCAAAGATGAAAACTTACAGAGGAGAGAAGGACTCATGTTGACAACTAAAACAGGGAAAGATTAAGGAGCAGGCAGTATCAGCAACACATGGCAGATACACAGCTGACTCAGCCAGAAATTTACCAGCTAGATCATCTTCAAGTACCACACAGCCTTCTTGAAAACCTTCCCATAAATTAACCAAGCTCATACAGGAGGTTTACAACCAAAGTTCTGCAGAGTCCTACCCTCAGCTTTTAACAATCAGCCACACTACCTTTAGTGCAGAGGCCACCATCTTCACACTGGCTCCCAAAAGCCAGAGTGACAGAAACAGCCTGGCTGTTGGCAAATCACACAGCAAGGAAAAAAATTGCAGCATATCACACTTTTGTTCCATACATATAACAAGTAAAAATGTAATTTTGCCCTGCCAGATCAATTTGGTGTGACATACATATCAGGGGAAATAAAACAGCATGTTTTTTTTATACAGTAGAGCAAATCAGTTATGAAACTTACTCCTACAATGAAAAAACATGTTTACTCCAGTTGGACCTCAATATTCACCAGGCATAAGCATTAAGCTTGGACTCCAAAGAGTCAGGTGGTAAGAGTCAGGCTTTTTAATCTGAATTGTGGTAGCTTTCTAAAATTAATCTATTTTCTGTTACTTTTTGTAACTACATGGTATAATAAACTGCCTTGGCTTTCACAGCAGGTGACTGAAGTGAGTCTTGCAAGTTCTCACCTGTTTCTACTCTCCACATTTTTTTAAAAATACTATTCAGTACTTCCCAATACCTTCAAAAAGTCTGTACATTTTTGCTTTTGCTATTTCTGTTACAAAAGTGCCTCCCTAGTGTACACTGCAGGTTATACGAACTTTTGGCTGGAAAAAGATATTCAAGCAGCAAGCTCACAATAGCAGAGCTCATTAGAATTGTATTTTGGCCCAGGTGATTCTATGACTGTCCTCCCTCTACTCCATCAAGAGATCCTGACTAAACTGCTTGACCACTAACATTTTATTTTGATGCCAAGTAAAAACACTTTTAGTACTAGAATGAGAATAATGTCATAGTGGTTCAATGTTTCTCATATTTTCCAATCCTGATGTTCTAGTGTTGTTTGTGTCTGATGTACCCTTCAGGAAAGCATTTGGATGTTGCAGTAGTAAAGGCCAGGATTGTGGTGACTGACAGACAGCAACAAAATCAGCATTTTCCTTGTAGCTACAAACTGACATTGAAAAACTAAAGAAAAAAGAAACTGTGCTCAGTACCTTTGTCAGTATCAAACTAGTTAACATAATAAACTTAAGTTTCTTTAACATACAGATCTTCATGGGGATGTCCTTCTCTGAAGACAAGGCATCTGCACTAACTTACACTAGCTGAGGAAATGGACTCTTATCTCTCTCCACATAAGGAATGGAACATACTAATTCTCATCTGGAAGAAAACAGCCACATTTCACAGCTTGGAAATCAAACTACCATGTATCACAGAATAACATGGGAAGTTAATGTTTCCTTAGAAATGTCAAAAGTCAACCAGGTCTAGGAAGTGCTACATTTCTTCTCATCTCATTTAAGTGTCAATTATTAACAAACAGAAAGGAATCAAACTGATTCCTTTCTATCCACAAACAGCATCCTCACTTTGTGGTGTCATTGCTCACCACAGGTGAGTATCTGTAGTTTGGAGCACAGGATTAAGCTCTGTTTGATTTTAGTATCCAGGTGATTTTGAGGTGGGCTTCAGGAAGGAGAGAAGTTTGTCGAAGGAACATAGCAAAGTATAGACTTAACATAGATGACATGCAAATGAGGCCAGGACAGAAACAGTGCTTGTGCTGTAAAGATATGAAATGAGCCTGGAAAAATAGCAGCTGACTAGAACTCATTTTAACTACGAGATTCTGAAGGCAAGAGCCGAAGTGCCCTACTCTTGGTCAAACGGACAGTGATTGTGCCTGGGCTTACATAGGCTGTTAGAAGTCACAATAGCATACCACAGCAAAAGAGCTGCAAACACCAAACTGCAGTAAGGTGTCAGCACAACAATGATAGGGGTAAGTTATGTTGACAGATGCTTCATTTCAGTTTCATGCTCAGATCAAATTCTAATTTTGTTCTAAATTTGTTCTGATGTTAGTGGAAACAAATTAATCTCTCTAGTTTAATGCCTCAAGATTCCACTAATATGACCAGCTATTAGTTCCGCTTCAGAAAAGATGCTTCAGATTGCCAGATTTATAGCCTTACTGATAACAATTAGAAGGGTTCACGATGACCAGAATCTTCTTCGCTGTTGCCTCTTCTAGACATTATGCTAAACCTATTGGTCCTGAAGAGACAGGGACCAAGCTGACAATGAGGCAAACATGCTCATGCACTCACAAGGGTAGCCACAGACGAATGGCACAGAGTTTACTGTTAAAGGTGTAATTCAAATTAGTCCTTTCAAAATCCTTCTAAGCCCCATAAAAATGTCAATTTTCTCCTTGAGGCATTTACTAAGCACCAGTCTTTTCTTAAACGACTAAGAAATTCAAAAACAACAACTATATACATAGTTTGACAATTAACGTTGTTTTGGGGACTGAGGAAGAAAGAGTCAACTGTGGCACTGTGAAGGACTGAAGCAGAGCGTTTCATCCAGGAGGTTAAAAAAAAAAAAAAAAAAGCTATTTCTTCCTCAGCACCCACTGGGGCTCTGGTTCAGCAGGTGATAAGCTCAAATACTGACATACCATTATACATTTTGAGCCCTTTTTCTCATGAGGAAGGGAACGTGACATGGAGCAGCAAACACACAGTCATAGGATACTATTAGAATCTGACAGCTTAGGCTTCAAAAAAAATACAACACTGTTCTCCAGTGACTTTGCTCTGTCTTTGGAACAGACCCCTGTATCTCCCTAAAGTTGAGCTGGTTAATGATTTGCCAACAACACAAGCAAGTTGTAGAAAAGTATGAGGCAAGTAAGTACTGTCCTTGTCTCTACGATATCCAAGCTGAGATTACATGCAAATTCATCAGGAGTTTTACAGGATTTACACAGCAAAACAGATTACATGAATTTTCATTCTGACTGCAAATACAATCTGATGGTAAGCAGATAAACAAAAGAGTAAATCAATTTCACTGAAGTTCTTCCCCTCCACAGAGCACCATCTGGTAATACTAAAAAAAAAAAAAGGCTTTTAATTATTTAAATTATTCAAGTTTATTATGTTTTGCTCTGTATCTATCTTTGCTAACACTGTTCTCTCTAACAGCCAGCTAACGCAGGGGGACTAAGGGTAAAGCCCTTAGAGTTAAGTATCTATTCGCATTTTTCTTGGTAGATCTCTTCACAAACAACTAGGAATTTATTACTTGATCATAAAAACTTGTTTAGAGCTGAAAACTGATATGCCTTTTCCTGAAAAAAGGCTTCATAATTTTACTTACAAATGAAGACCTTAGGATTTGGCTAAACTTTAGTAATTGTATGAGTTGCACCATGGCTTGTTACAATCCTGCACGCTTTTACATAAATCTGTAAAAGATTTCTTTCTTATCTGAGTCTCAGTTATGATCTACTTAGTGGTATCTGAGAATCTTACTAGTTTTATAGTTAGACTAAACACACTCTACTAAGGCAGAAGACCATGGCTCTTCCTGTTGTAGTGCTCCTGATACAGAGGAGAGGTAACTTTCCCAAAAGCACCCTGGAAAGTGGCCACAAAGAGAGCAGAGTCTGGGTCTTTGCTCCTGAGATCTGTTAAAAGTTTTAAGATTATCCCCTTTGTGTGTTTAATAAACAATTTCTCCTTAATCTGGCAACACTAAAATCAGAAAGGGCATATTTATTTTTCTTTCAAAATAACATACAAAAGCAACGATCTACCTGCATGGCCTCCAAAACCAAAGACGACTATGAGACAGTGGAATCTACCTTTAGAAAGCTCTGGAATCCACCTTTGCAAGCTTAGTAAAAAATATGAGAATGAAGCAAGTATCTGTAAAAGACAAAGGGGCCAGAAGGGGGAACTATGCATCTCATTGTTTCACGAAATTCCCCCCATTTTCATGAGATGCACCTGCTTCTTCCACTAATACTCAGCTAGGGTAATTCCAAACTGCTGGAGGCAGCGAGAAGAAAGCAAGCACAGGCTCCTCTCCTGGTGTTGCAGCTATGCAGCCAAGTAGCCAGCCTGAGACCAGAGCTGTTTGCTTAGGTCCTCCTGGACCCTCTAGAAGTAAGGGCAAGGCCTGGCGGCCTAGGCAGAAATGCTGCTCTTTGAAGGTACCTGAAAACAACGCTGGGCCCCAGGAAACCTTAACTTTTGATAGAACACTTTTTCTGTGCACTAACAAGGTTATGGACTGGATCGTGTGACTGACAGGCAAACAAATATTAGAACAAACCTCAAGAGGATTTGTAAATCTGCTCCTTAGAGGCATAAGGTCTACAAAAGGTCAGCTGGCAAACAGACACGTAGACAGAAAGCTAATGAGGACTGCCTGGAAATGCAGAGAGAAGCAGCACAGGAACTCTGCTCAGTGTAAAGCAATAGCAGTCCTGGCGTTTCCAGACATCTGACCATACTCTATCTATCACGTCTCTAACAAAGGAAGCTCTGCGTTTAGTACCACTGAATCTGGACTACGGGAAAGAGAAAACTATTGTCTTTCCGGTTTACCAAGTAGGAATCCCAGTAAGGGGATGCCTATGTTCACTCAGCTCTCCAACTGTGAGCACTGGCAGTATTGCTCATCACCCGGCACTGAGTTACTACAGGTACAAATATGTTCTTTTAAATGAGTCCTTCCGCCATTTAACCACTGCTTTGCTTTGATTTCAAATTAGAGAACAATTGAAAGTCTGCTTTATCTTCCCCAAACATTCAGCACAAGTCCATTACCAGCATTATGTCAATGTTTTACCCCAAGTATGTTGAAGCTTTCGAGTGCTTTTTGTTCACTGTGTATGCTGGTTTTCATGCTTTTTATAAAGCATTGGACATACCAAAGTGTTTAAGATGCAAAGAGTAGAGGCAGCTAGTCTTTGTTTGTCCAGTTCTGCGCACAGTGTTAATTAAACCTGGCCCCTACTACTACAGGGTACTTTCCATTTTTCCATTTGTGGTTGGAAGCAGACTTTATGGGCAAGTAGCAGCTGTTTCTTTTCAGTTCTCCATATGACTGTGTGGACACCCAATATGTGAAAATGATTTGCTGCCAAGAGGTGCTATGAGGAACCGTGGCTCCTTTTGTGCTTTACACATTTCTCTCAGATTTCATGGGGCTCTCTTTTTATCCCTAAGATCACTACTCAGCCTCTGTAGAAAAGTGAGAACAATTATAGCACATGGGTTTCAACCTTGGCAACAAATACCTTAAATGCACTAGTGAAAAGGGAGTTCACCTAGCTTTACTGACCTTCCCCTGCATCTTAAACAGTGTTTAGTATTCTCCCTTTCCTTGCCCTACACTACTGTGTGACATGGCTATGCTCAGACAGATTTTGCATCCAAGCAAAATATTACAATACTGGAGCAGTTTATGTTCTCACACAGAAGTATGCCCAATAGCCATGCCCCACAGCTGGATGTAATGAGCAGAAATACTGACTCAGGCAGAACTGTTAGTACTGTTTCTCATAACTTTCAGGTGCACACGGTAGTCCAGGAAAGAGTGCCCCTTCAGGTTGCTCTGCCCAGCTCTCTTAGCCTTGGGGAAATCAATGCCATAGCAGGCTCTGCAAGAACAGGGGTTAAGAGGACACTAGGTCACAGCAGAAGCACATGCACATGATACTGCAGAAGATGTCTGAGAGAGTGGGGCACCTGTCCAGTCTAGCCCACGGTCTGTAAAATGCTTTGATATCTTCTGGCACAAGAAGCAGTGCATTAAAAGCAAGTCATTATCACTTCTGGGCATGCAGATAGAATTACTGCAGTTGGCAGAAACTCTTGAAAGGCTCTTCAAGAAAGAGAAAGCCCACTGCAGTATTTTTAAACAAACTTCTCTCTGGGATTGTTTTTTTGGCTCCATTTCTTTAAAAAGCTAAATTGGGAAGCAAGCATTGCATTTTTTTTTCAACTGCTTACAGAGGTTCACAGCACATGTGCTCCCTACCACTCCTTTTTTAGATTGTGGGAAGGTAGTATGCACTGTTTTGCCAAATAGGTGACTTTTTAAAAAGCAGCACAGTACTGACTGTGTGTGTTCACAAGTAATTTCCTTCTATTGGTCAGGTCAAACTGTGAAATACTGAGACAGAGACAGGAACTTCCACTGGCAACTGTCACTCAACAGTTTCTGCTGCTAAAAGGAGAATTTTTTGAGGCTCTCTCTGCTGAAGTTTTCAGGATGTCTTAGGCCACATGTGGTATTCATTTATCTCCATATTAATACTTCCATGTGATACCTGGAGGTAGGTGGAAGACATGTCATCTTTGCAATTCTTCACCATCTGTGACTGGCAAAACCATGTCAAGGATAAAAAATGAAGATTCAATAGACAATCTAAAAATATTACTGACTCCTGAAATACAGGAGTCAGTACTAAAAGCAAAAATGTCACAAAAAGGGGCTTTTATCCTACTGTCAAAATGAAGAAAACCAAAAACAAGCCCAAGAGAGACGACAAAAGGTAGTGTGCATTTCAGCATTCAGCTGCAACACAAGACTAAAGCTTGACTGCACAGCTTCACTGAAACTTCTCAGGTGGTTGGTGACAGCTGTAACAGGAACTAGTTATATTCTCATCCAGTTTGCAGTATGGAGCCCATTCAAGTCATCCCTGCAGTTCTGAGCACAGAAAGCACTTAGTTGCTGTTGTACATTGATCTGTTGTTATACACGCCAACCAGCCCACACTCCAGCAGTAACTGGGGGTTGCAGGTTTCCCCAAGAACTCGGGAGAAGCTTTAGAATCACTGTCACAAAAGAGATCGGATATCATTGCCATGCTGGCACTCCTCCCTAGCCTCTAACAACCCTTTGGTTACTCTCTTAGCCTACTGCCTTATTGGAAGAACAGTTTAGCTGAATTTCTTCATTTTCCCTTGACAGATAGGTTGACTGTGCCACAGTAAAACTCCCATGTTCAATAAAGGGGATAAAAATCCAAGCGACTGAGCGGTCACTTAATTACCTTATTCTCCCACTACCACTAGTGATGCTTTGTTCAACTTTTAAGTAATGAAGCTGCTTTGTAAATAACACAAATAAAACCTTCTAGCCCAGGAACACAGCGCATTGACCAAATGAGGTCTGAAGGTATAGTATCATTGACTCTGGTGATTGCTACTCAAATGCAGTGAATTTACAACAGCTGGCAGCAAGTTTTTGTTAATTAAGCACTAGAGACAGCTCTTCACATCTTTTTCAGAGATTGTGTCACCAGATCGTGTTAAATATCCTAGAACTGTTTTTAATTTTACCAAAGGTGTTAAGTTACACATTTTGCTGTTCAAACCAAATTTTCCCTTTATAAATTCAAAGAAAAATTTCAATATTAGACTAAAGAGCTGTAAAAGGCAACATAGCCCAGGTGGAGATTTCCATAAACATGTCTTGACATTATACTCTCCTTGTTGTATGTAATGCCGTGCTATGTGCACAAAATGGCTTTGTGAGGCCTGACTATTCGGAGCACAGATCCATTACATTCTAGAACTTCTGGTATACTATGCTCCAGCAATTTAGGCACTAATGTTGGTAGGAGAAGGAATTAAATGAAGCCTATTCGAAAAAATTTCAGGCTATTTTTCATCATTTTAGGTCTATTTGGATTTACACACACTTTTGAGGTCATTCCCCACCTCCCTTGCCATTAACCTCTCCTACTAAGTAACATTTTAAGTAACATTTTAGTACCAGGCAATACATTTTAGTATTTTTCAGGCTAAAACATGAACTTTTAGAAAATGAACAATTTCAGTTCTGAATATAATAATATAGCCTCTCCCCATGCATTCTTAAATCAGGATAGAGTACTATAAGCCTATTCCACAACCCAAGTAACTATCATTTAAAGATCTAATGAACTGTTACTGTCTGAAAACAAGATTAGACATATGACGTTATGTTTTTAACACGCACAGAAAAATTGAGGGCAAGTGGAAACTATACAGCAAACGAGACCCAGCTATCAGTATACTCAGACAAAATGCCAGAGCTGCCAGCATAAATAGTAAATATAAGATTTCTAAAATCCCAAGAGAATACCTCTACAAAAGAGTTTTAAAGAAGAGATACTACAAAAAGTCCCACAGACAGAATTTTTGGAAAAGTTTAATTTGCTTAGCTATGCTGCCACTGAATATAAAATGAATATAAAATCTGAAAATAAATCACTGAATATAAAAGTATTAGCTCAAGATGGATCACATTGAAAAAAATCCCACTATGTTTTTTTTCTTCCTAAGCACTGCAGTTTTGTCTGCCTTTGTGTATGTAAACACGCACACATGAATGTATTACTGTCTGGTTGCTGAGGAATTTCTTAATGGCACTATTTTTTTTTTTTTAATGAAACCAACCAATGCAAACAGAGTGTAAAACCACCAATAACAGTGACCTGCATGAGCCCCTTATTCTCAGGTGGTGCTGGTGGATCTCAAGCTGATTTACTTACCAGCTGTGTAATTCTGCAAAAGCAGCTTTGATCTTCTTCACTGAATTATCTACTTCCTCTTTGATCGTCATGCGATATCTAGTTAGAGAAACAGTGCAACGCTGCAAGTCCTTTACTGATTTCTCAATGTTTGGCCCTAAAATAGAAAACAAAAACAGCACAAAGTCAGAAAGGTGTTTTTGACTTTTCTGAATGAGGAAGAATGAGTAGTTCAACATGTTTTTTGCCCACAGTAAGATGAAGTCCATGAGCGCAGATTTTCCATAGTTCTTTGGTGTTCTTCAATTCTTAAACATGTACGTTCATATTCATTCCCCCAAACCATGTAACTGTTAAAATAGCCACGACAGTTCAAACAATTTTACTCTCACTTTCCAACACATCTCTTCTTCACATTTGCCTTTTTCTTAGAGGCACCAGCTTTCTGATCACCTTAGTACACAACGACTGAACAGATGGACTTGCTTTACCTCTTTTTTTGACTGAATCATCTGGCTTTGTTTCAGGTTGGGTTGTAGCATTGGATGATTTAACTGAGGAAGATTTTGACTTTGGCCTGCCTAGGTTACTCTGGAGTTGAACTGTTGACTGAAGAGGCTTGTGCTGTTCTACTCCATTCATAGTCTTTGGGCTTAATTCTACAGATACTTTCTGCTGTTCATGTTCTTTGTCTGCAATAGAACATTAAGGTACAAGAAAGGGAGTTAACAAGATTCTCTAGCAGGTCTTGACTCCCTGTAGAAAAATATCACACAAAAAGCAGCAACTGAAGATGTTCAAGACAGAGAAAGATGGAATAATGGCAAGAAAGAGGTAGAACTAAATTAAATGTAATAAAACCACATATCCTCCCCTGTAATTTTTAGGGCATTAGAAGGAAACACCAGCTTTTCTGCATTCCTCCTTTCTGGTCCCTGAAGTCCCTTCCACACAGCCAAGATTCTGTATCTCTGAAGGACCTCATCTCACAGACTGTGAGGTGGCATTAGCAAGGCTTCAGCCGCATGTTCCTCATGGGGAAGAAAGCATAACGGGCTGTCAGCAGAGACCTGGCTGTGATCCTTCTATGCTGTGAGCTGTCTGAAAGCAACAGTGAAATGCTGACAGTAACATTAACTTGATAGGGAAGGAATGAAAACAAATATGACTGACAATGACAAAACAAAGGAGATTACAACACCAAAGGGAGCAATGTGAGACAGGTATTCTTTGGACTCACTTCAACATTTCAAATGGCTTTAGCACAGTGTTTGATTTGCTCAAAAACTATGAAGGCACTGCTTCTGGCCTCCAAGGGATCCCGTTCACCCTTCTAGTCTATTTAGTTCTGTGTACATTTCACTATATATATAGGTTACTTTTGTCCTTAAACTAGCTGCAAGACCAGAATTCTAGCATAACTGAAAGCGTTGAAGAAACTCCTTTCTTATCTACACTACACAAATTCCCAGGAATTTGTTTTACTTCTGCAAGGTAAGCTTCCAAAATATTAAAATTTCACCTCTTTCTCTCAATTTCCCTTCCGTTCTCTCTTTCCACCTCCCTAATCTTTCATTCTCTGTTTATAGAATGGTCAGTTACTAGTTTTCACATATGCCTAAAAGTTTATAAAAAATAAAGTTATGGTAATATGTATTATCTTTATCAACTGTAAAAACGAGAAAAATTCTGAGGCTCTTCTTGCTCTTTGTACGTATAAATCTGGACTGCATCAAATCAAAGAGGAAAAGAAGGAAGACAACCCCAATGCTACAGAAAAAGATCACTGACAACACGGGTATGTGAGTTCTTGCATTCAGGTCTGTTACGCCCTAAAAAACACTTCACGTGCATGGACAATTCAATCTAGGCATCTTTATTGATGCATTTGTCATTTAAAAAAGCACCTCTAAGAAATCTGACATGGCAGATGGATTGTATATAATTATCACATAATATGGAGGAAGAGAGCAAACAAATGTTTACATGTTGCAGAATAAGTTGTAAGAATACTTTTAATATTATGGAAATGCAGAATTTTTTTGCTTATGGCATATTCTATCCAAAGTAAGTATGAGTTTTTAGCAAGGGTAGGGAGTATCTCTCTGACCTTCCACCCAGTTCTTAGGACAAAATTCTTGGTAAGTAGTTCTGCAATTTGGCTTCTATGTGTTACAGAGTGTTTATTTAATTGTACAGAGGTTGACACCCCCAAGGTCCTCTGGAAGCAGCAGAGAATTCATTTCAGGACAATTATCTATTTGGGACGTTGCCTTAAGATGAGTTTCAATAGCTGTATTGCTATCATGGAAAAAGGGATTTCAAGGAAAGTTCTTTTAATGCAGTCTTATGTACTGCTTCAGACATAGGAAGAAAATACAACAGCATTAATCTGACACCCCTAGGTGTCAGAAGTTTGAAATGTGAAGAGCTGAAACACCATTATGAGTACTGACGGCAATTAAAGGAATTATGAGATTTACAAAAGGACACTTAAAAGCAAAAGCTTTCAGAGTTTTTCACTCAGAAAAGGTTTGTTTTCATTGGTATTACTGTAATCATAACTCTGCATCTACTGGAGCCCAGCAAGGAAGAACGTTCTTTGTTACCGTCCCACAGAGCTTCAGAATCAGCATCTAGACCCTCGCAGAAACACATACGTACTTAGAGGCTATCAGAGTGTCTTCTCTCAATACTAAGGCCTTCCTTTCCCTATTAGGGAAAGCCAGTGGAGATCCACTGTGACTAGTCAATTCAGGGAAGGTAAGAAAAAAATGAACTCGTCTGGACAAGGCAATAAAGAAATTCTGTAATATGCATCAGACCCATATGGCCTAAAAATTATTGTCCCAGATAAGGGACCTGATCACTTCTGTCACCATCTAACACTCAAGACGTTTTCTAACCCTATACTCTTCTGTATTTATATCATAATAGTCTGCATCAGCTGGGCCTCTCTAATTACAATTTGGACCTTTTCCCTTTAAAAAACAAACAATGAAACATTTTTTGCAAGGATACATGTTGCAAGGCCTACTGTGCCCGGATCTACTTGTATGACTTTAATTAATAAATACACTTTACACAAACATCTCTGATTTCTTTTCATTATGTTCTACTTTGTGGCAATAAAAAAAAAAACTATGATATTTATGTAAATGGGCTTTTCTCTTGCCAATTTAAAAGGTGTCTTGTGCCAGATGAACTAACCTGTAATTTCTGGACAGACCGGCACTGATGCTACAAATCTTGAGCCTTTGTTCTCAAGAGAAGCAGCTTCCAGTTTCTCATTGGCAGAACCGCTGCAAAAGTTGTCCTTAGAGCATCCATTCAGATTGCAGCCATATACTCCCTGGGGCTCTTGAGATGCCTTCTCAGGCCCATCATTCTTATTTTTAGGATCCTTATTGCCCTGGTGCTGCTTAGATTTGCTTCTTTTTCTCCTATTGTTCTAAAATTGAGAAATATTGCAAGAACAGACATTACACAGTGCAGCTCCTATCAACTCAACATATAAAATAGTCCATATAAACAAAATCATCAATACTCTTAAAATGTCATACAAGTGGCATTCGGTGTAATGCTATTTACAGCCCATTGGTGCTACATAATACATTGTATCTGTTTAGCTGAAAATATGAATGGCTTCAAATAAAAACTGAAGACCCAAACTGTTTTTCCTCCTCCTTCTACACAGAACAATTACAGTGCAAAATAGTAACAGAGACTGTGCTAAGATGATGCTCAAAATGTTTACAGTCAACTTGGACAAACAGTTTCTAACCACAAAGGGCACATCCACTCAGTAACACGGACAATCTCTGAAGGC
Organism: Cygnus atratus; assembly: GCF_013377495.2. Classification (NCBI taxonomy): domain Eukaryota; kingdom Metazoa; phylum Chordata; class Aves; order Anseriformes; family Anatidae; genus Cygnus; species Cygnus atratus. The sequence goes on from NC_066367.1 coordinate 402,422, forward strand.
ATCTGTCTAGTCAAATTACGGTGGCTTTACCCTGCTGGGCAGCTGAGCTCCACCATAGCTGCTCTCTAACTCCCCTCCTCAAAGAAAAAGTGAGAGAAAATATGATGGAAAGGGCTCAAGGGTTAAGATAAGGACAGGGAGATCACTCACCAATTATTTTCATGGGCAAAACAGACTCAGCACAGGGAGATTAATATATTGCCTATCACCAGTGGACTAGAACAGTGAGAAACTAAAAATCAAACTAAAACCACCTTCTCCCATACAATCCTTTTCTACACCTTCCCCCTGAGTGGTGCAGGGGAATGGGGGCTGTGGTCAGTCCCTGACACTTCATCTCCGCCACTCCTTCATGGTCACTCTCTGCCCCTGCTCCACGTGGGGTCCCTCCCACAAGATGCCATCCTACCCTGCAGGAGGATACCACAGGCAGCAGCTCTTCAAGAAGTGCTCCCACATGGATCTGTAACACAGGGTCCACCTGTCAGGAGCAAACTGCTCCAGCATGGGTCCCCCACAGGCGGCAGCTCCCCCCAGACCCCCTGCTCCTGTGTGGGCTCCTCTCCACGGGCTGCAGCTCTGGCCTGGGGCCTGCTCCTGCGGGGGCTCTCCATGGGCCACAGCCTCCTCCAGGCCACATCCACCTGCTCCACTGGGGGCTCCTCTATGAGCTGCAGTGTGGAGATCTGCTCCATGTGGGACCCATGGGCTGCAGGGGGACAGCCTGCCCCACCAGGGGCCTTCTCCACAGGCTGCAGGGACCTGGAGCACCTCCTGCCTTCCTTCTGCACTGACCTTGGTGTCTGCAAGGCTGTTTCTCACTCCCCTAGCTGCTGTTGTGCAGCAGTTTCCCACGCCCCCCGCCCTTTCTTAAATCTGCTCACAGAAGCCCAACCAGCGTCACTCACTGGCTCAGCTCTGGCCAGCAGCATGTCCCTTTTGGAGACAGCTGGAGCTGGCTCTGATCTGATGTGGGGCAGCTGCTGGGCTCTGCTCACAGAGGCCACCCCTGCAGCCACCCTGCTACCAAGCCCTTGCCAAGTAAACCAAATACAGAAGTATAATGTGACCAGAGGACAGGTTAGCCACCGATACTGTAGTTCTCCAAGTCATAAAGTGGAGCCTCCAGGACTGCGACTCACAGGACAGCCTCCTGGCACAGCTCAGGATGTATATCCTAAACATATACTTGAAGTATCTGACTTGAGAGCTTCCCTAATACATGACCTCTAATTGATGACTATTATGCATACATTATTCTTACACCTAGCAGAAAAACCTCTAGCACTAACTGGCTGTTACTCTGCAGGATACAATAGCATATTAGAAGTGGTTGTGGTGCACTTAAGCTGTTTTCAGATTCATTCTGTACTTGTCTAGAGTCTGGCTTCCACAAACACATGCTGTCCAAGAAACTCAGAACACTGAGCAAGAGAGACAGCAACAGATGAACAAGATTAGAAATAATGCACACATTTGCTTTCAAGTATTCTGAATACAAGCATGGATGAAGTCACCTATGTTAGCAAAGGCAGACAAAGTATTGGCCAAAATAAAACTACTACATTTAGCTACAGATGGCTGATAAGTAGTCCAAATGTTTTGTTTCTCAAGAGCAAGATCTTACCTTCTTTTTCCCTGTCATATTCCATTCTTTTAGAACCTGAGTTGCACTGCCTAGGGAAAGAAAAGATAAAACATTTCAACAACAGCTCAGCTATGAAAAAGAATTAACATGTTCAGGAACAATTTCTAGTCTCCTACCTGGGCAGCATTTCCATGTGTTGTTGCAAGTTTTCTCATGTTGGGAGAACAAAATGAGAACTGCTGCCTCTCCTTTTTACTTACCAGTTTTAGCTGATTACACTATGCATAGTGGACAGACCACTTGACACTACTGCTTTTTATGCTCTTCATTTCACAAAGTAATTAAGCGGGTGCCTAACTTGAAGCACTAGCATAAGCTTCAGAAAAAAAAAAAAAGCTCAAATTTCTTGCCTAAAAGGAAGACATCTCAGTAACCTTCTATAACACTAGGTAAACACCAGAATATTTTCTTGAACATATCTACAAAGGAGCTGAACAGAACTTCTGCTTATACCCGTTTAGGTAAATACTAACACAGCAAATAAAAGCACTGCCTGAATCAAGAGGCACCATATAGATTTGGTGCATTTGTGAATAGTCCAGTTTGCCTGCACCTGATTTCTGCATATCTTTGTGATTCCAAGTACACAATGTTTTTGACTGCTACATTTCAGTAAATTAATCCAAACCAAAATCAAAACTACCCTGAATTACAATAGATAAGCAATTTGGTGAAATACCCATAATGATTCTGTAAGTTTCACTATCACCAAGCTGTATGCGCAGCCTCAGTGTCCATTTGCTTTTTAAAATATACAGGGCTTTTGAGACTACTGAACTTCTAGTACTTTTTAAGCATCCCTCAGACACAAGAATTTCAAGAGGATTTCCTGGTGTTATGCTATAATTCCTGCAAAGAGTTTCTTGCAGGCTGCAGGGAATGTTCAAAATCCTTGCCATTACGTAGTTATCAGAAAAGTGTTATTTAAATACAAGTGACCCTTTACAAGAGACGGTTTCATGGTGCAAAACGCAAAAGCCAGATACAGATTTAGAGCATCTCAAATGTGCAATGGAGACTTGGCTCAGCCATTACAAATATCAAGGCTATTTGCAAAATTCACTTTGAGGTTTGAATGTCAACATATGCATCAAGTTCAGAGGTTTAGGGATCCAGTTATCTGCTTCAGAACCATCCCCAATTTGTATTAGTAGTCTATCTTCAGCAGTAAATCATATTCCAACATATTCACTTTAAAGAACATTAGCTTTCACACAGAACAAAGAAGGTTGGCAACAAGAATGGCACCCAAAAATGGCAACATCAGAGAGAACAGAAACATCCAGGTCAAACTCATATTGTGAAGAAACAAAGATGCAGACAGCGAGATCAATTACAAAAAAAGTTATCTGGCAAGGTCACAGTCATCTGAGTTTCAACAGAACAAAATAGATTTTGACCCACTACAAGCAGTGAACACTTTAGCATGTAGTTATGTCTCATGCCTTAGTGAAAAAAGTACACTATACTCACCATCCATAAAAGCCTGAACAGCCTTGTCTACATTGTTATCAAACTGCTGTAACACTAAAACTATTTCATTATTGCTTTTGTTCGGAACAATTGATCGGATTGCATTGATCTGGAAGGAAAAAAAGGAAGACAGTAATATGCAGGTTTATCAAAATCACTTAGAAAACGTGGTAACTGTGCAAATGCATGCTTATATAAATGCTTACCATATCCATCGATACTGTTTTATACTGATACATTCTCCTTACCTGGCCCATGCAATTAATGGAAACAATTTCAAGAGACCAACCAAATGACTGGTATCCAGTAAGCCTGAAGCTAAATCCTACCCTCAGTCACACCTGGAGAACTAGTTTAACTAAACTGACAGAATTTGGCCGTAGGTTTCTTTCTCAAATGTTCTGCAGTCATGCAACTTAACAAATCATATCACCTATGAAATCTTAGGATATTTAACTACTTCAAGGCTGTTGTAAGGCCTTGCTACATTGACATTTCAACATGCCTGGTGCTTTTTTAACATTTGGAAAGTAGTGATATACATGAAAAAAAGTCACAGGCTAAAAGGAAGCAGCATTATTTGTAAAAAGTTCTAGTATCTTGTCAGCATAATTTTGGTCTGCTGTTCCATGTACATGTGACCAGGAAGCTTGTGCACCAAAATTCTGAAAAAAGACAAACACTTCCTTGAGAAAACTGTATTGATCATCTATTATATCCACAGATGATTCTGACACACTATACTTCAATTTCACAACGTTTCCTACTGTTGTATGGTCTTCATTACTCTTTTACAGCAAATAGTCATTCAACCCACTGCATTTTAAATACAACATTACTGATGGAATCATGTTGATGGTTTACTTTCTCATGTAATCTGCCTGAAAATAAATAAAATTACATGAAACTTAATGATTACATTGTTTTAATACCAGACAAGCTTTACTAGGTAGTACCACAAAAACAAAAAACAAAAACAAAACAAAAAAAGACTTGGTTAATTGTAACTAGCAAAACTAACAAAAAACTGATAGTAGTTTGAAAAAAACATGAGAATCAGTGCCCAAACCAGTATAGTTGCTCTCAATCAGCTTTCTAAACTTTTTAAACTCTCCAGCACGTATTTACTATTAAGAACTTGTTGCACTGAAAATGTTTAACTGGCACCTTTCTTTGCTTCTTGGAATACATCCTTGTGTACTTTGTTTAGCGCATCACATTGTCATTTTGCTAATTTCTGTTTGTAAAACACTGATTGTCTATTCACCATATTTTGAAATGTAATTGTGAAAACAAACACATGAAGATAGCTCTGTTGCACATAAAGGAACTAAGCTGGCTTACGTGATAAAAGCATTCACATTACCTTGACCCAGCTGTCCAGTTAAATCCTGAGGTAAGAACAATCTACATTCCTTTTATGGTGTCTCTAGCAGTGGATTCAGACCCCTTAAGTGCTCCAATTTATGACCAAAGTCTTATTTTGCTGTTTTAGGTCAACTCCACTCCTCAGCCACTGTGTTTCCTGTACACCAACGTAAGCCATGACTCATTTACAGTTCTGTTAATACACAGTGACTAAAGGCTCTTATTCATGATTCCTGCTGGATTTAGCTTCAGCACAGCAGAAGGCTGATGCTTGCTTCAGCTCAATCCACATGGGATCAAGTTTTCTAGATGAGCTAATCTCTTTCACTGTGTAAAGAAGGCCATTCTCTGACTTCAGCAGACAAATTTAGCGTCTCTACTTAATACAATTTACTCTGCTCCTGTCCACCATCCTGTAACTCATCTCTTTGCAGCTTCCCATTTACAATTGGGAACAATTCCCACAATACATTTCAAGTAGCAAGTTTAGCCTTGGACAACTCAGGCCACAGCCATTATTTATAGAGTCTCAAAATTAGCAGCTAGGATGCAGCACAGGAGTCAAATTGCTTATCTCCTTCTCCAAGAACCCTTCCCAAAGGCCCATCTAATCCTATGCCTACTGCTCCCACCCTATGGCTGATCAAGGTTTGCCCACAAGCCACGCTCCCAACCCAAGCATTAGATGCCTTGGAGCTTCTAGTTAACAAATACTGTGTTGGAAGTTTAGACAGCCTGGGTGAGTATAGCCCTTCATGCACTGCAGGCATTCTAGGTGAAAATCACCCCAAGTGAACAGGATGTGCAGAGAAATCCCAAGAAAAACAAGGTTTATTCATTCCCTGATTATGGGCACAGGCATGCTATTTACTGATAAAGCTGCAATAAGCATGAACTGAGCTGGCTCCATGATAACAAAAACTGGCAAACAGACAACGGGGCTAGAGCAGGCCACAAACTGCAGTCTACTTTATATTCAAGCTGGTAGTTACCAAATATTTCCACCACATGGACTGTATCTTATTCTCACAAAAACCTCCCTGCTTCTTTCATAATCATGTGGATCTTCTCCCCGCCCACTCAGAATTGTAGAATCTTTGTGGCAACTGCTCACATGCAAAATAGTAAAAGGAAATATTTAGTGTATTCTAACTCTCTCGAAACATAAGCATGAGAATTTCACATGGCTTCTAGGTCATCCTGTACTATGAAAGGTCTGAAAGCCTCAAGAAGCATCTGGAAAATACAAACTAAGGCCAAGACCACAAGATGGACCAGGCAACTTGCCATACAGTGCAAACTTCTTAGAGGCATTAAGAAGAACATCTGTTGAGTGGAGAACATTGTGGCACAAGAACTCAACCAGGCAGATTACGTTTTAGACTACAGAATCTACTGAAGTCTGTTTGCATCGTATAGTCTTTAACTGTTAAGAAATTTTTGATTAACAGAATTAAAAGCTAAACTGTGCTTCATCTCAGTAGTATTATGACTAAGTACAAAAAGGGTATGGAAATGTCCTATTTGCAGAGATAACCCCAAAAAAGCAAAACGATGCTCTTAGGGAAGAACACTCACCAATGCAGAGAAAAAAAAAAAAAGACTGTGCATATGACCAACACTGTGGACACAGTCCTGTTGTAGTTGGACTAAATTCACCTTAGGGGATGTTTATGTACTGCAGAGCTCAATTGTTTTACTGCCAAAAAACAACAGCCTTTGTTGATTGTTATAGAATACATACATTTATCTTTTCTTTAGAAAATAAAAACTTAAGAAATCTCATGAGAAGCTTCCTCAGCAAACGAGTATCAGATTGCAAAGCATTCAGGACTTCAGAAATTCTAAACCAGAAGTTGATTAACACATTGTTAATCTGTTTCCCTTGTGCACTTATGTTATTGATAGCCAGGATCCCCATTCAATCACTAGCGTTTCTGCTTTCCAGATTTCTGCAGTGACTTACTCAGGATAAGATAGATGTAATAATACAGGTTGGAAATTCTAGTTACAACATTAAGAAAAAAATACATACATACACTGCTCTATTCAGAAACAACAAAAACACACAAAACTAGAATTCCAACAGCAGAGAAATCCTAAAAGGTTTTGCTGTGAAATTAACATGTCTTAAAAACATTCAGGAACAAAATGAAATAAAGTTGCCATTTTTTAAAAAAATATATTTTTTTCCCAGAATTTCAAAGACAGGCAGATGTGTGTGTGTCAGACATCAGGTTTTCAACATACGCATTGACTCGTTTTCAGTCAAAACAAACTGGAATTGTTGTATACATGCAATGGAGAAAGTCAGTGATTTCTGGACATCCAAAAATAATAGACAAATGGCTGCAAGTAACAAATTCTGACCTGAGAGTGCATCTGAGAGAAAGACAAAGACATGCTGAGGCAGACAAGGCCATACGACAGCCTTAACCAAGAAATGCAAACATTCTGATATTCTACCTTTTAGTCTTTTTATTTTAGCTTCAAAATAAACATAGCTTTCTATGTTTGAAGCTGAGGTCTGTTTCTACATGCAAAACATGTCCCATGTATTTCTGGAAAGGGGCATGAAAACCAAGAAAACGAAATACAATAAAACACCAAAGGGAGAGGTGGACAACCTTCCTGACAGCATAAGCCTAATGCAAATGCACTTACACAGCTGAAAGTCATAAGAAACCCATCATCAGCTGTGATGAATGGAGGTTCAGCAAAGCTCTAAGAATGCTTGACAAATACAAGATGACAAGTGAAATATGTAGGGTAGTGTTGGATGTAAGCTGGATCTATGCAGCACAGCTATACTGGCTCACCTGCTGGTTCGGGTGACACACCTGCCCTTTTACCAGTACTGCTACATAGCTCAACTGCTTACAAGTCTCCAGCTGCTCGAGAGGTCTGTCACTTTTCAGTCCAGAAAACTGTATAGAGCTCATTTTTCTAAAGGGTTGGATGTTGTTATCCCAAGGCTGGAGATAAAACCCAACTCTCTTTCTCTAAACTTACAGTAATCAAACTTACCAAGAACATCCATCTTTTCAACATGTAAGCAACACAGACTGTAGAACTGCAATCATCCAGTATTTCATGACTTTTCACCAATAAACAAATTCCTTTCTAAGAACATTTATCAACGTCAAGAAAAAAAAGTACAAGAGACAAAGAATCTCCTATCATGCAATGATACTACATTGATACCTAACAGTTTGCAAGGACAAACTCACAACATTAAATTTATTTCCCTGTGTATGTGGGAGAGAACAGAACTTTCTCCTCCATGGTGAAACCTGATCTTAGGAAGAACAACAGAGACTACAGGGAAGTCAACTATTCTAACAATTCTGTGAATCATCATGTCTTTATATTCCGTGTAGCTTCCCAGTCAATTTGTGTCATCATTTTGGATGCCAGACAAGCATTCTGAGACATCAAGAGAATTCAGTAATGTACCTTCAGAACCACAGATAATTGTGCTGCTAATGTCATCACTAGCTGAGATGCTGTCACTGACAGCAGTTACCTTCCTGGGCTTTCCCTCGGAAATGGGAGTATAGTGAACAGAGTCGCAGACCTGATCAAAGCTTTTAATTTGCAATTCTCCTTATTAGTTTAATGTTGATAAGACTTTTTCAAAAATTAACCTTATAAAAACTACATTAAAGGTATCAGACATCTAAAATACAAAGCCTTGTTCTTGAAAGCAACTGTGTATGCTCAAGAACATGAAAAGCAGAACCCTTTGTTCTGTCTGTTCAGACATACTTGACTATTTTTCTGAGGCTTACATGTTCTACTACATGTAATCTCACTTTGGACAAATCTTTGGTTTATCTAAAAAAATATTTAGTAATAGGTTACTTCAGAGAAGCCTAAGAGAGGAGAGGAGGACAAATTCTAACCTCTCATGGTACCCTACACGCTTGAAGTTGTTACAAACTTTACCTCCTGAGAGATCCCTGACATGTAAGGCTTAAAAAGAAAAACAGCCTGCCTGAAAGTTGTAAAAAGGAAGTTGTGACAGCAGATCAGCTAACTCTGCACCCAGAACCAAGCTGACATTTCTGCGTATTCATCTGAGTCCTTTAGGTTTCCTGTCAAGTTTCAAATGGTTCCCAGGCAACTGTAACAACATGGAATCAGTCCTTGCCTGTTTGCTGCTCTACTCCATCTGCTCCCCCAGGCATCATCTCAAAGGGGATGTTTCTGGTGAATAAGTAACATATCCGGGCTTCAGAGAATTTGTTTAAATATTCGTGACATAGTGACAAATTAAACTTCTTTTCTGAAAGCTCACGGCTGTTCAAAAACCCCTGAACACAGCTGCTCTAATCACCTTAAAGTTACTATTACAGTCCCTTATTCATTTAAAAGTACTTTCTCTCACATGTTTGGTTAGAAACACTAACCCATATCCACCTTCACTTGGTATGAAACATCAAGCTCATCAGATTTCCTTTAAGTAATGAGCTAAATTTATTTCTAAAATATGGTTATCAACAAATACAGACCTTTTCCCACCCTGCTTATTTCTACGATGTGTCAGTAGCAGATCTTTACGTCCACATATATACTGCATACACCCACAGCAACTGAGGACAGGTAGCAGTGTATGCCATGTTCAGCTAGATTACAGCTCCAACTGGGGTCAACCCAAATCCTTCAAGAGGACCAGGGCAGGAGGTTTGTCTACAGAACTCTGCTGGTTTCTATAATTTGTAAGTTTATCTTTAGCAGATCCCCAGGCTATTTAAACAGAAAAGTTTGTTTTCAAAACACTTCATGGCAGAATTGTTCAAGGTTTAAAAAACTCCAATACTAATATATTTCATAAATACAATTTGAATTTTTTGTATTAACAGCCTATTATTTATGTAGGAGACATTTTTTCCAAAGGCCTTACTAACTATATGAGTTCATGACACACCGAACAAATATTCTTAATATGCCCTTTGAGCAAAATAACAGCTTTGACCAGGTCTGCACCTCTCTGTTCACTATATACCCTATTCACCACACCAATACCTTCAGATCACTTATCCCTGTAAGCACAAAGCAAATTCTACTTGTTACAGTAATCTAGTTTGGGCAAACATCTTGGATTTACAATGTTCCACCCCCTCCTCTGCTCAATTTTTTAAACTAATGAAATGGAAAACAGACATTTCAGGATTCCTGAAAGAACATATTTTTAAAAAGTATACATAAACAGAGTTTGACTCAGTAAAACTTGTTTCACTTAAATAATGGCGGCACTATTTACAGACATGTATCTATAATAATCTCAAGTTAAATGGTTCTTCAAATGACAAAAGTGCATTCTGATTAACTTTGCTGGTCTTTGGACTAAATCCATCTACATCAATGCATGGGTATGGAACAGCTGAAAAGGTCAACCTTAAGGAGACCTAGTGAAATCATAGATTGTAAACTATCTGCTTTTTGTAACGAGAGTTTTAAAATGTAGATACTATTTCCATTCCTTCCACAATGAGTCCTATTATTTCTTTGCATGCTGACCATCACTTATGAAAACCGCAGTTACGGTGTAACGTAAACAAAACTGAAATCCTTCAGCATACATCTGGATAACATTTCCTTCTTGCAGTTAATAGAACAAACCTGCCCATCTACTCCTACAGCCCTGACATTTGAAATAACAATGAAATGAAGAAGCAAATGCTTCTGTGGAAATTCAGCAAAACTTCACCCCCAACATAATCCCAAGAATATTTTCATTTGAGTATTTTGTTTATTCCAGCTGACACCAAATCTTTTTCAAACATGACCAGACACACAATAGAAAAAGATAGGCCCAACAGTAAGTCCTGAAGTTTGAACAATTCCTGGTATTTCTTTAAATCAAAACCAAAAGCCACGTGCCAGAGCTGAATGGCTATCCTGGGAAGTGCCTTGCATTCATTCTCCTCTTGTTAAAACTAGAGATTTAAATTGTTGCAGAAGATGACAAACTGTTTGCATTCCTCACTCCAATTGCTTCTTATCTAGAGGCCCTGTCGTTCAGAATCTCAGCACCTCTTCTGGTGATGTACTTGGTTAATGCTTGAATAGTTTCATTAATTTTATGGAATTTAGGGGGATTTAAACCAATGAGTTTGACCAGTTTTATCCCTTAATCCACAGAATGTTTGCACTTGTATGTGCATGATCTGAACTATGTATAACTCTTAGTTTTTAAAGATCTTGATAACAGAAAACAAGTCCTCAGATATACATTGTTTTTAGATACAGATGAGGATAATCAGGGGGCAAAGAGGACAACAGCATAGTGAATGAAGGCTATAGCAAGGGTCAGGGCAAAAGGAATTATTCCAAGAGAGATCCTGATGGTAAACTCCTTGTACTACCTATACAAGCATGCAACCCCTGCTGCTGCTGAAATGTAGGCTTACGGTATTCCAGAAAATCTCTGGATTATATGCATGAAAATATGGTAATCACAACTCTCCTTGCTCCCCACATGAGTATCACAGCTGCAGAAGCCTCTGCCAACTTTAGAAACTTCCATTAAGCTTTCTGACATTGCAGGCCAACATTTATGTGAATCTCTCAGGGGGAAAAAAAGAAAATAGATATAAAAATATAAAATAGAATGCTTATCCTACTGACTTTATGAACTATTTCAACTGAAATACTATGAATAAATTATACAAGTACCAGTACTACAGTAGCATTCTCTTGGGACTCAAGCTAGTGGTAAGGTCTTAGAAAACTTGCATGTGTGAGCATCCTAACTGTAGTTAGTAACACTTGAAACGTCTGCCTCAGCCTTACATTACCATTAAAACAGTGGCAGAAATTTTATTTCCTTGAAGTACTAGATGCTGATCATGGAGAAAACATGGGGAGATGCAACAATTTAAAAACAAAGCAATAAACACATTATGCCAAAACTTCATGGGCTCTGTACATTTTTGTTTCAGCGAAGCGATGTCCAGCTTAAGTAGAAATTTGAGTTCTGTTTTCACCAAAAAAACTTACAGCAATAAGTATGTGTGCAGATGTGACGTACAGCTCTTTTGGCTTCATTCAAGTCCTAGCAGGATCAAAATCTTAAGTATACTATGATTTGCAAGCACAGAGGTAAGAAAGATGGAGACTTGGGAAGAAACTGTATTCCATTCTGTTCTATTTAACAAGGCCTGCTCATATTTGTATTGATAACAGTGTGTTTGTGGAGCTCAGCAAAAGTAATTAAATTTATAAAACTTATTTTTGTTTCTCAGAAATACTCACCAAAGAAAATGAATAAAAATAAACACTGAACTCACTGCTTTTAGACTTTGTAGCATGACTGTCTTGCTCTACCCATGTAAGTTTTAAGTGAGAAAGGGATTTGATTTGCACTCTTACCAGGGTACAGTAAGTGTCTGCTTTTCAGAAGTACACAAGGTCCTTACGTTTTAGCAGTCTGGTGTGTGGGCAAATACAGTTGAAGCCAACTGAGCAGGGCATATCCATTCATCCCTTCTCTTGTATTTCTAGTGTATGACTTAGCAATATCCTGAATGCACCTTTAGAACCCTCTGATGGAAAGAGCCACCATACTGTAAAACGAACAGATGTCAAATGGATGTTCTGTGCCATGCCATGGCAATCTCACTTTAAAACAAGACAGACTTGCCCAGGTGAAACAGCAAACTGAGCATGCTAGCTCTTCAACATAGGCAGATTTTGAAATTTATGCATTTTATGCATTTATTGCTAAGCCTTTATTCAGCAGTTTATTAGCCTGTATTTTTTCAGAATTAAAAAAACAGCAACTTTGCTGCTGATAACCTAGGTTTTAACCATGGCAGAGAGATTTAGTGGCACTAAATACTGGTGGAAAATACTAGAATAAAAAGAAGAACTATTATAAGTGAGTGGATATTGATCCAATTATTTTCCTTCTTTAAAAGGTATATGCTCATAAACATTTAACTTTAGATACCTCAAAGAAATGTTGGACTTGGCATAACAAATATTACATTGTGAATAAGAGCCTGTTGCACTTCTTCGTTCTTAAACTAGCAAGAGACAAACAGTCAATTTATAAAGCCCTACACTTGTAAAACTAACTAAATTAAGGAAAGAATTTAAGATACACAGTAAATAAGTAAAACTTGAATTGATTTACTGGAGTTATATTTTGAGAATTATTCTAATCTGCCTTGCAGCACTCTGGCACCAGGGAATGAGATTTGGTGATGTTACCGTCTACTGCAAAAATCAATCGAGCTACTCAGTATTTAAACCCTGGGCTGTTATTATGGACTAAGGAAGATTACTCATCGCCAAAATATGGATTCATGTTGACATGCAAATTCTCAACGACAATGAGCAATCTAGCAGTTTACAATGAATATGAAGAAAAACAACTCAAAAAAAGGCACCTGGACAAGGCATTGCGTAAGGAATTGTTTCCTCAAAGAATAAAGCAAAAAGGTTCTACAACCTTTTGAAAGCAAAGTGAGTAAGTATAGAAAGATGGACACAACAATCTGAACAAAACTCACACCCACCTGAACTAGCTAATATAGATCATCACTTGCTGTTCTGCTTCTTCAGTAACTGGGCAGGCAACAATTTGTAACTGTTCTTTCATGAAACATCATTAATCTGAAACTTGAGGAAACCTAGTTTCAGAATAAGTAGTTGTTGGTTCCTGAGGTCTTTATAAACTAAATGAAGCGTCTAAGCCATTAACTTACGATCAGTTCTGAGAAATACATTACCTGACTGTAAGGCTCATTATTTTATTTGTAAACTCAGAAGTAAAACAGCAAGTTAATTAAAATTTGATTACTGAACTGTAGTTCACAGCTAATTCCTTTCTCTGTGACATGGTGTTGCATTACATTTTATCTTAAGGCTCTATCTCTTACTGAGACTTCTCTAGTCTGGAAAGCCACGTTTACAGGATCTTGCACATGCTCCTCATGCAAAATGATTTTCCCTGTTACTGGTCCACCTAATTGCAAAACTGAACTACGGCAAATCTTTATGTACTGGAAAATATTTCCTGTCAGTTGGGAAAAAAGTCAAACCAAGAAACTATTCATAATTTTCTTTTCTTGCCCTTTCCATTGACAGGCCTAGAGAGAAGAGACTATTTCATATGCCTTTTGCCCCACGTGCCACAGGCCGGTCTTATGATACAGTGGGCGATGACTATATTTCTCAGTTTCACATTGCCTTCACTTTTCTGTATTTCCTTGATACAACATATTTGATCAAACAGATTTGATCCTTTCTCCTTGTGCAACTTTCATGAAGTGAATACACCTAATCAACTTTTCATTGATACCCAAAAAAAACTTGGGCCCACCAACAGAACTGGATGCTGGCCCTTAGTGTCTATCAGAGATACTAAGGTAGGAGGAAAAATAACGCTTTTAAGGCTCTAATTTCAGAAATTACCTTCAAGTATTCCAGTACAACATTCTTGGTCAGAAAAAAATGATTTCAAAAGGGTACATTTCCTCACAGGGTGAATTTTGTGCATCAGCAACCATCACAAAGTGCTACTCTCCATAGCATCAGCATGCACAGGAACCACAAGAAAATAAGAGAACTGTATCTGACAGAACATTATCTCCTTGCAGAAAAGCAAAAATGTGTTTCTCAGCCAAGATTAATATTCTAAACCTATCAATACTCATCAGTGTACTTAACTTTATGCACAAAGTCAACTTATATTGAAGTTAAGTATGTGAGTAGTGCTTGAAGAAGCAGAGATGAAATGTGTGTTACAAACATTTTGGTTTGCACTGCACTGTTACTTGAGCCTACCTTTTCCTTGATATTTACAGGAGAACTGATTTCTGCCATCTCTCTTCCGGTGAGAATATTGTCTGTGAAAAGAGAAAAAAAATTAAAGATTCATTTGGAGGTTTTAATTGCAACATGTCACAGGTACATAAAGACTAATTGAATGTGCTTACATATAAGCACCAGAGAAGCATGAGAACAGTTAGTTTCCTGCACAGCACTACTCAATTTTGCAAAAAAGCAGAACAAGTTCAAATCTCACACCTTCCCCTGATTAGTTCTGCAAGCACATTTCAAAAATGCCTTATAGTTATGAATCAGAACAGGAGGAGTATCATGCTTCTCCCAGACATGTCTCTTCGATTAGATCCTATTCATTATTACTTGATATCTTTGAAATTTGAGGAGGAGGAGGAATGCCTAAGATGAACTCAACAGCTCCTGTTTTCTCAATCACCAGAAATCTTACTTTTTGCCAGAAGAAAGATCCCATCTGAAGATCCCATCGTAAAAAGCAGCTAGAAGTACCATGAGGCAGACAAGTGCTGCACAACTGTTTTTTTTTTTTTTTTAAACTGAATTAAAGTTTTTAATCACACACCTCCTTTTAAAGGTAATAAAGCCTGTATGGTTAAATTTCCAAGTCTATCCTGAACTTGGGCACATGAATGGAGTTTGCATGTGATTAAGAAACTCTATATGCTTTTTATTTTCAGTTGTAACAGACACTGCATCCCATGATGAAGAGTTAATACAGAGAAAGTAGTCCAGTTGTATAATCCAGCTTCCATCAAAACCCATTACCTTAGAGTTCAGTAAGGAACAGACTTGAACTTTAAAATTCTTTTTAAAAAAACATTTTAAAATTAAGTCACACACAAAGAATTAGATAGAGGACTTAAGTCAAAAGATATAAAGGTTTGGCCACCAAATTTTAATTCCATTGTACACTGAAAGGAATGTATTGCTGTACATAAACAAGAATAAAATCTTAGTTCTTTCCAACTTCTTAAACTGCAACACTTCCTTCTTTTTCCCATTTGATCCCTCTGCTATCTGGACTGATAAGAGTTCCCATAATTCTTCTAAATCTCTTTTAATGCACTTAAAGAAAAATCCTCCCTCAACTCCAGCTTTGAAACATCGCGCTTTGGTGGAGTTCAAACTCCTAATGCTTCTATTACACTATTTACTAATACCACTCAAATATATTTATTCAGTTTTGTATGCATGTGTTTTCTAATTAAAAAGACAAGATTCAAGGAAGTACATTTTCAAACATAACATTACTTTTGGTAAGTGGGAAAGACAGTGCAGGAAGAAGAAAAGGGAATGCATTTTTGAGTTTTGGTATGATGAAGAGCAGACACCAAATTATGCAAGCTCACAAAAAAAGGTGCCAGAAGAGGAAAAAAAGAAGTAACCCTTTCCATTACTAGTTATTAAAAAAAAATATATGCTTGAAATGAGTAAGATTCCTTCTGCCATCTTTGTTTTACTGTGCTGTCAATGGATAACATCCGTCTATAAAAATTCACATACCTTGTAGCTGTCTTTATTCAGTGGCTCAGCCACTTTGCCAAGACAGAGATGGAGTCTACATTATGTATCTCATAAGACTTCTTCCCGGCAACTGGGACACTCTGAATGTTTTACTGTCTGCTGAAGAAAGTATCTCAGATCAGAAGCCTCCCCCCAACACTTATAAATCAAGGATGAAAGAGCTCAAGTTAGTTTCTTTGTCAAACCCACTCAATGGCTAACAGTAGTTATAAAGTGTCTGGAGAAAGCAGGTAGGAAGATCACATCTAATGTGAGGTTGGGGCAACTCCAATATTTAGTGTGTGAACTTAGCTGTAGTCAGTAGTCCCTATAAGACATTTTTCCTGTACTTCTGTTGTACTTTTATTTTGCCATCAGCTATTTCTCATGCCAAATGGGCACAGAGCGTGAGATATAGTACATCAAATTTCCCATGCAGACTGGAAAACCTAGCTCTAAAACTACCCTAACTCTTCATTAGCCCTTACAGCTTTTCAGAAAAGAATGCATTCTACCTATTGACATCAAAACTGTGCTGGACTGATATTCTTCTCTGTTCTAAGACAACTGCATTTTAAGGAATGGTTATCTGACTAGTTCACCCTTATATCTACTGTCTAGCAGCTCCAGTAATGTTACAGAACTGAATGGAAGCCTGTCCTCCTGCATATGGGATTTAAACACAAACTGATCCACACCTTGTAGTAACCATAATGAAGAAAAGCTAGGAAAATTTTCTTGAACTGAACATGCCACAGAAACCAAGTACAATAAGGTTTATAGCTAACAAACCCTTCTGACCTTAAAAATCTATTAATACATAAAACAAATAAATAAATAATGGGAAAATATCTGCCATCTGAAATATCCAAGTTCTGCTTTTTCAGCATTTTACTAATTATGTAACAAAACTATACCAAAACTGGTAAAACTGCATTTTGTATGAAGCAAATTAATCAGTGACCTTATTTAGTGAAAAACCCAACCCTCTGTTTATGTAACTTCAAAGACAGTAGCTAAATAATGTGCCCAATTTAAATTTGCTGATTTAACCATGCTACAGCACTTAGCCAAATTTACTCTTTGTAACAATGCTCTGACTCGCTTTAAAACCAGATGTAAAAATGTCATACAACACCTCTCCAGATTTACTTGTCTCTACTTTGCTGCATGCTCCAGGTATTACATGATAATAGTCTTCTACTGATGATTGCAGGCTAGCTGAATCAGCACTGCATGCTGCTTCAAGAAGACTTGGCAAGCCATAAAGAACACCCCTCAAAAAAGAGGGTTTCTCTTTTTAATTCCCCCCCCCCTTTACTTCCTGCTTTCCCCCGCCTCCTCCCTCAAGATCATGAACTAAGAGAACACCAGCTTCTGCAAATGGGCTCATTCCTCTACACTTCAGACTTTTTATTAATATGCATATCAGAGCTGTCAAAATGATGATGCTAAAATTGAGTTGGAGCTATTTTCTGTTCACCTTCTACAAGGGCAGATAACTGAAATAACCTGCATAAGACACTTGCTCATTTATATAACTCACAGTCCAGCAATACTTGTTATATAAAATACAAACTATATACATTAGAAGGAAAATGTCAGAGTAGTGCTGATCTTTAAAATTATCCTTTACCACTATACTTAACAGCTATTCAGTTTTCTCATTGTAGCAAACTGATTTATTGATTTTTTTCCTCTAATGATTTTTTTAATCCCTGTATTGAAAGATTGCTGCATTTCTAAATCCTATGACGAAAGACTGTAACACAGAAATAATTTTATGCACAAAATGGTCCCAATGAAGTTTAAGAGCTTTTGCTGGAGGCTTAAATCTAACTTTGAACAGCTCCATTCTGATCCCTAATTCTTTATAGAAGCTTCTTCCTGCCTGAGCTGTGGAAGATCAGAATATGGCCCACAACTGAGTCCTAAAACCACCGCAGAGCAGTGCTTTGCATGTCAATGTGTGCACAGAAAATGGTTGGAGAAAGGTCTTTTACAGATTTGCTGCAGAGGCTAAGACTTTTAAGTTAAAACAAGCACCGAATGTATTATGCACAAAACATACTGTATGAAGGATTCTCAGCTTGAGTATCAGCTTAAATGTTTTGTCTTTCTCCACATCTCTTGCTCATACTTGTGCTCCTGAAATGTTAATGTATGTCACCTCAACAGGGCTTTTGTGAAAAAGGAATGTAATGAAAGAAATAGGAGATCACTCTGAGTTGCTTGTTACTTCCTGACCTCAAATACTGACAGAGGCACATTATTTCTATACCAATTACATACTTCCAAATGAGAGAGTATGCCTTGCCTTTCAATACAACAAAAAGAGAAAAATACAAGTAGAGGCACTTTAATGGAGTGCTGCAGAGCAGAGTGAATTAAGTTTGGCAGAGCCTTATTTTTCTCCCCTACCAAATTAAGCGATTCATACTGCTCTACACAGGTTTAAGCTAAGGTTAAACTGAACTGGAGCAAACTGAGGTGCTCACACGTGTTCTGGCCCCCTGACTTTATTGCAAGTAGCAACATCCAGCAGAACAGACATGCAGGTATAGCCTTTAACTACTGCAGCAGAACATGCCTGAGCTCACCTGTCACTGTCTTTAGTATGAGTCTGCCTGCCCAGCATTTACAGTCGTTTCTTTCCTGTCTCCAAGCAGCTCTGATATCCCACCGCTGCTGTGTTCATCCTCCAAGGAACACCTGCCACCTTCCAACTAGCACCGGATGTCTGACCGGCAAAATTTCTCCAGCTAAGCAGGCCTTGGGGTAAAGGTGCCACACTTAATTTTGTGAAACGTTTTGCATGGGTAGGAGATTGCCAACATCTCAAGCATCAGAGAAGCAGGAAACAAGAGTCTGTGTCCTGCCTCTCCTGCAAAAATCTGTCTACTACCACATGGTACATTTAAACTTCAAACTTAAAAGCAGTATCAGAAAAAGAAGAAATGTGCCTCTTTCAATCAAAACCAAAAGAATCTTCCCACAAATACAGAGAGAAGAAAGGAGCTTATGAAAGTGCCAATGTTGCCAGGCAGATGTGTTCTGTGAAAGCAGCCCAGAAGTAACTTCCATCAGAGCTGAGGAGATTGTTGCAGCTGTTCCACCGCTTCTGACATCTGAACACACAACTTATCTTTGGCAACAGCAAACAGAAAATTCCCCACAAAATATTTTGGGAAGGTTTTCCCATCTCTGTGTTTATGGATGAATAAAGTCTCCTGTACCTCTAAAATGATGTACTTCCTCATTAGCCCACCACAACCATTTCCTATTTTAATGCCTCCCCTATACAACAGGAATCCTAGGTCTGACTGACTTGACCCTTCTCCATGCTTTTCAAGTCCCTATCTGCTTCTGCAGTCATCTGCCGCATCTCGTACTAACCCAGCCCTTCCTTCCACAATGCTAATTTCTTACAAATGTCCTGTGACTAACATTTTCCAAGTTCTACACAGCACCCCAAAAGCAGCCTTTTTTTTTTTGTACAGCCCTCCTCTTCCCTTCTTCCCCCGTACTAGACAGGTGATCCCATGAGTACAGATTCTTTGGGTCACAGTACAGCAACAAGAGGCAGGAGACAGATACAAGGCACTATACTATTGCTTGATGAACTTATCAGCCCAGCCAAGCATGGCTATACACAGTCACTGTGTAAGCTTTCACTGTTAGCAGAGAAGCTGGAGTTTACAATTTTATCACTCAAATATGCTGATGAAGTAGATCAATGCTTGAACATGGGCTTTTTATTTTATTTTTAATTAAGGATCATTTACTCATTTCCAATTAGTTCTGTCAAAACTCCCCAGTTCCAAAAAGCTGATGTGAGGTACAGACAGAACACAACAATCACAATTTTAGAACCAACTTCCAAAAAGAAGATGTAAATGCTAAGTGTATCTAATGAGATTGCAGCAGCCTGTGCTATGCTTTCATCTTCTACACACCTACTTTCTCTACAGAATTAGATCTCATTTTTAAATGGGATTCCTATCTATCCCATGTGTATTATATTACACTGTCTTGCCCGCAGACATCCACATGCTCTAAGACAAAAACATCAGAATCAGAGACACATGGCCTTTGTTCCATACTTGACTTTCTCTGACTATCACAGAGATGTTATCTCTGATGTTATCGGTCAGAGAACAGCAGATAAATGCTGAGATAAACACACCTTTTCTAATGCATTTTTAAATTAAAGGAAGACTCACAAAAATCAAGTATTTCAGAAAGGAATTCTGGTTTTCACTCAGACTATTTAAATGGCAGAAGAAAAAAATCTCTTACCACATCAAAAGCCAAACATTAGCACACACATGACTAAGTTACAAAACCTTACTTTGTCCTTAGTTGTGCACAAAACTGTGCTATTGTAGTGGCAAAATACAGGACATAGCACTGAGATTGATACTTGTCTTCACTATCTTGAAATCAGCAATAGGTATGATTTGTCTATTTGCTGTAGTCTAGAGTCTAAAGGTAAATAGAATAATTAAAAAATAAATGCAGAAATGTAACGAGCATCAAGAATATCTATGACATTAACAAGCATCCTCCCAGCTGCCCTTTTAGCTTTATCTTTCTAAAAGAAGACATACAGGGAAAAAAAAACACAAAAGGTAATTAACAAAGAGCTCATATTTTTCCTATACTGTCTTGAGCCTTTTTAAAGATCACACCCAGAAACAGTACACACGTTCATTGTTTATTTCCTGGTTTTCAGAAGTCTGAGATTAGCCACTTCAGGCTGGTTAAGTGCCTCTGGATAATTTTGATATCTAAGGCTTTTAGTATCCTCTCCTTTAAAGATATGTACTGAAGTACACACATTGCAGAGCATTCTCCACTTGCAGAGCCCAGTCCTGTTACCATGCCTTAGTCATGCTCATCTCAACCACAGCAGTTGCCTCTGCATTCTCCCTTCTTCTCGGCTACCACAGCCTGATTCCCTGATGGTCACCACACTGCCTGAAATCCACTGGCTGCAGAGCTGTAAACAGGATACAGGAAATAAGATGTCTCACTGATTCCACGTGCAAGTCTGGATTCCTACAGAAAACAGGATTATTCTCCTCCACTGTTTATCACCTTCTGCCTGGGGATTCCTGAAGTGACTGACGTTAGAATCTGAGAAAGGAGCAGATGTCTCAGAGATATGGCCTTACAGACTGCACCTTCGTAGAATGTACCTTGTGCTGAAAAGGATCTGAACAGTCACTTATATTTAGGTCATTAACACCATCCTGCATGAGTAATAGAGATCAATTTTCTTTCCTAAAAAGCCTAACAAAGTGTAGATTTTGGTACCTTTGGAATCAGCCTTCACAGAGCGAATACTGTTTGCCTGTAAATACAACATAGGCAGCATTACACTGCAGTAAGTCATTAAAGGGATTCTCATAGCTTCTGTCTCACAAGGCCAGAACATTCAGGAGAACACCTGAATCCAGCCAAATGCAAAATAGATGCCTGCATTTGCAATACTACTAATAAGAAATATGTGGTAACATTTTACTGATCACTTCTTGAACTTCTAAGTAATTTGAATGTTCTGAGTAATTTGTTCAAGAAGAAGTTTAACGTATGTTTACTGTGCTCTAGAATACCAAACATCAGAAGTTTCTTTTTTTGTTTAACTGATGCGTCAGGCTAAATTCTAAAGCCACCTCTTCTAGCCATTGCAAAACGTTGGCCTCCACTCTTACCATCTTTGTACTGAAACAAATAAAAGCTCTGCCATAGGAGTTACCTGTATCACAACACTGACAAAGGCCAGCTCTGTGTTAATCATAGCAAATTATCAGAACGAAGAACCAGGCCACTGCACAGGCCACATAGAAGCACTGTACATGGTAAGGTGTCCATGCTGCAGCAGCTGCAGACCGGTACAATGCAGATATTCTGCACCTGCTGAGATAGAGAAGCAGGCACATGTATGTTCCTAGAAACACTGTTTATGCTAAGTTGGTTCTGGGACACTTTCACCCCTGAGCCAAGATTTATA
Organism: Cygnus atratus; assembly: GCF_013377495.2. NCBI lineage: Eukaryota > Metazoa > Chordata > Aves > Anseriformes > Anatidae > Cygnus > Cygnus atratus. The sequence goes on from NC_066367.1 coordinate 424,246, forward strand.
CATATACCCATTTTTTTTTTAATCACCTGCCAGAATCACAGTATCACTGTCATCAGAAAACACACATCTGCCTCTGCTGTCTAGCTACCCTCTCATTAGAATACAAGGTTTTTCTTCTAATGGCACTTACATATATTCCGTAACTACACACTTACATTCTTACATCTGTGGTCACCTCCCGTGCTAAACACGGTGAGTAAACAACTGCTTGCTTCCAGGAAATATGAACACCGCTCCTTCCTCTGATGGCTACGTGCCTTCCATCCATAAAAATTAGTTGTTGATTCACTACCTCACATTCTACACCTGTGCATTAAAAAGTGCACAACACAAATATTCAAACAGACTAATTTTCTGTGGCCTGTTACAATCGCTCACTGAGACCAGAGGATGACAATTGTCTACTCTAGGAGTGACAACAAGGTTAGTAAACCCCGATCTCTTTGCATGGTGGGTGAGGCTACAAGTCCAGAGACCTACAGAGTTCTCATGCAATTCCTTTTCTCTTCTCTGTTATTTGACAAACTTGCATTAAATTGCGTTTAAATTCAACCATTAATACTTCTAACAATATCATGAATTAAAAACTAAAGGTTATCTTTGATTTTGCCAATGTTATGACATAAAGCTACAAGGATGTCCAAACTGTGCCAATTCATAAAATACCCTACTATAGAAAAACTAATTTAGTCTTTGCTAAGTAACTCAACTTCTAGTGTCCACTAATTTGAATGTTCTAAGAACCCATGTTAGTTTCTTCAGCAGTATGTGGAAACAATGAGTGCAATAAAGTACATTATGAATTAATCATACTTTAAAGTAAAACAAAACTTCAAGTTACATAATGAGCACAATTACTTAACAAATAAACAGCATTCTAAACACTGGAGGACATCCACAAAACACATGCAACACTGTCTTTAAAAAATGGAGTTCAAATTCTAAAAACACCATCAGATTTTTGGAATGGAGTCTTGTTATACAGTACTTGGACCTTCCTGTGGAAGGGTATTCACATCATATAAAAGCTGTTTCCTAGCGAACAGCCAAGCAACTTAGGCACAATCTCTGCAAATTCCTCCCATCCTCTTTACCATACTGATTAACAGGCAAATACTTATTTCCAAGCCAGCTCCTCACTACAGCTGTATGACTATACACCATTTGAAGCCGAGAGCCAGGAACCTGAAGCCAGGAGGTTTTCCCCACTGATTCTTTATGGTGTACATATCATCACGTACTCGAACTCCATATTCATTTGGTTTTAAATCCCAGCTGAGGTATGTGATCTGATTTTATCTGAACCACCACGAGGTTTATACCAACTATCAGGTATGTGGGGGTGGTGGAATGAAGTCACAATTCAAAACTGAAGTGGCAGTGCTTCCCATTGCCCTTCTTTTCGACTCATATACAGCCCTGTTACCTAAGGAAACACTCACCAATGGCCAACACTACTATACATTAAGAAGCAACAATAAATTAAAAAAAACACACTAGAAGGCATTTCCCCACTTCAGGGCTCCAAAGACAAGAACCCCAGCACCACTGCTAACAACTGCTCAGGATAACGTAGCAACTTGCCTGGCTCCTGCTGCTCTCCACTACAGGAGACTGTGCCAAGGGGCTCTGTACCCTTACCACTCCACAACAGTGGTGAATGGATCACACTACTGTGGGGCTGGAAACACTGCAGAGGGCCTAGGGGCTGTGTTCTGCTGACTGGCATCCTAGTGGAACATCCAAGAGCATCACTCTGATCCAGGATAAACTGAAGATGTCTAAAATTCCGAGGCTTACTACATATATCTCACTGGTAGAACCAAGTCCAGTTCAGAATAGCGGGCTTCAGCTACATTGCCAGTAAAGTGTTCCTCTCTGATATGCAGGATAGATGGATGGGGGAATCTGGAAATATTTCAGATTGAGAAAACTCACTTTCCACAGCAATGCTTGCCAAAGTAAACATTACAGTCTTGCTCTTCCTCAAATGCCTGAAGGAATCTTGCCAAACACACTGATAAAGAAAAGTGAAGTTGTAAAATATGATCTGTTTGAATTCAACACTTCCATGAAACCCCTACAAAACAACAAAAAAAAGTTGACTTTCAGTCTTTACAGACTGCTTATTATCTTTTAAGTCATTTTTGCCAGGTGCTTGAGTCATTAAGTCGTTTATGTCAGCTCCTATTTCAGCTCAGAATGGCATACCAGGAAACAGTGTAAGCTAATTTGTTTCTGTTGTTGTCCAAATGTGGCCTGCCAGAAGAGTATGGCATGGGAATGATAACACCAGAGTATCTAATGTAGTAGTATATCTTGCCTCAGTCAGTCCTGTGTCTAAACAGTACAAACAGAAGAACAAAAGTGAATGTTAGGAAGTCTCCAAATAGATGCTGATTTTAGATGTTAAGAAATAAAATTATCACAAGAAATCAAGTTTCAACCAGAAGACTGGTACAGTGTGATCATTAGAATAAATTCTTATCTTGGAATAAATCTTAAGTTCAAAGGAATGGACCTACTCAAATTTCAGCCTTCTTTCTGTTAAGTGTTCTAAGCCCACGCTCTTTCCTTCTCTCCAGTTCAGAGGTCTCTGAAGAGCCAGTTTACCATTGCTAGATGTGCAGGGCTGATTTTCAGCAAAAACAGGTTGCAGCAATTCCTTTGAACTCAATGATCTATGCAGACTTTCATCAGCTGCCTGTTGGGACCACGGGAAAGCACAGCAGAGCCCACCCTCATAGCTGCAGAGACAAAAAAACCTCTGGGCAGAGAGCTTTGAATGCAGTTGTTGGAGCTGCCCTGGCTGAGCATGAGGAAGCACTGCACTCATGACAGCAGCTGGCAAGCTTATGGTGAGCTCTGGGAAAGCAAGAACTTTAAAAGAGCTCTGAAAGTACTCCCTGAAACATGTTTGATGAATACTGATGAAGCCAAATACTCAAATGAGGGCAAGAAAGTCTTAAGTCTTACACAGCTAGGTCTCAGATGACGAAAGTATGTTCAAAGCATATGTAAACATACTCTGAGTTATGCATATTACTTATCTAAATGTGTCAGAGCAGTCTGAACCTTGCAAAACCGAGCCTTGAAATGCAGCCTTTCATTTTCACCCCATATGAAGCAGCTGCCCTTTGAAGATGCAAGTTTTTCCTTGAACAGTATTTTTAAATTGCACATATATACACACAACACAAAAACACTAAGAAATGCTTATAAATTTCTCTATTAAAGTGACCTGATGCACGATAAACAGACACAGACCCAACACCGTTCCCCTGCTAACAGTATCCACAGTCACACGCTGCACTGAAAGCAATACCATTGATGTTTTGCTATTCCTAGATTTACAACAAATGCTGGCCTGCCTCTCCTCCCCCACCTTCCTACCCCCAAGGAAAACCCTGATTTCCTATGTTAACAAAAGGTATTCCTGGAAACAACAACAAAAACATTAAATAAGCTAACCTATAATTACTTATTGTTCAAACAGGCTTTCAACCTACTTGTTATTGCACATTAAAATATGTGTCTAATAGTGTTTACTGGACTTTGAACTGCACATTTTTAGAGAAACAAAATAAGCCAATTATTCTTTCCAGCTGAAACAAACACTACCTAGGTATTGCTGTTCACAGGTACATCAAAAATAATGTAGAAGTACAGTCAATCAATGCAGATTGTATATTGCCAAAAAGATGCAAAGGCACCTTAACCAGTTTTGCCCCTGGCAAAAAGGGGACAATGAGCTAATGTCAGAAAATCTTTCTGCTGCTTAAGGTCAGTAGCATAGGAAGCACTGCCTGTCATGCACGAACTGAAGCCCTGGGTTAGCCAGGAATATAAGCGGCTTTAAAAAAAAAAAACACTGACTTCTTAATTGGCCAGTGACAATCCTGATGAAGAAAGCTGTTTGACTAGCCAAGGAAATGAACGTGGCATGGACAGCTAATGGAGCAACTTTATCAACAAAATAAAAAAGATATTTTGTTCATCCACTGAGGATCATATTCAAAGAAATAAATCTATATCCTACCTTGATGGCACTTTTCTCAAAGACAGGTAAATCAGCTACACTGTACAGCTCTGGGACACATGCTCTAGAACACTTCTTGATTTGCCTGTTTTTTTTGGCAGTTCACCAGAGGTGATCTTCAGCATGCCATAACCCATGAATTGATGAAATGAGTAGCACATCATACAGACCTTTACTTTGCTTCTATCCAGAACTTCTACAATTAAATATTTAAGAGGCTTAAATATTAGGCTAAAAAAAAAAAAAAACACACATAATATTCACCTTACTAGTGTTCAAAAGCATTAGATGGAGCTCTGATTTGCAGCTACCAGCTATGGCCTCCCTACCTGTTCAAACGTCCATGTACTGAAGGGTACCATACCCACGTTTCTTGGGCAAACATTGGTACCAGCACTTTTCAGGTAAGCAGTGCACAGAAAAGCATGCCTTATCTTTTAAATCTGTTAGTTACCAATGTTACAACAGCACTTACAAGCTCCTATATACTGTATGTAGGCACTGTCAAAGAAACAGTGCCAGTTCACAGAGTTAACACACTAAACAAGCTGAATTTTCAGTTTCTCAACTTGCTCGAACCATCCTGTAAGTAGTAAGAACTAGCAGACAAATTGGGCTGGCTAGGAATTTTCCAATCAAACAGGGTTTTTATTGGAAAAAAGAATTACTTCATCACAACTGGAACATTTCTCAGAAACATCTGCTGAACAAAACTTCTCCATAAAAGCTATTTGAATTCCCTGTGAGCCAGTTATCCTTCCCCACAGAGCCCAAATCACAGCAAAACTCGGGATGAGCGAAGTTCATCATATCAAAGCAGGAAGTTACTGCGGTTTGTGTACTCAGGGAAGAGCTGATGACAGTGCTTACTGTCAAGTAAGGCCCTATATCAGTCATGTCTTCCCTTCATTCTCCTAGAGCCCCCCCCCCAAGTAATGGCACAAGTGACCCCAAACAGCTTTTTTTTTTTCCCCTTTGGGGGGGGGGGATGGGATGGGACAGAGTGTGACTATTTTTGCGAAGCCTTACATAAAGTTAGCATCTTCATTCATGAATAGCAGTCATGCCAGTCATTCAGAAAGACTAACTGCAAACAAACCATACAGTCAGAACTGCCACAAACGCTCGTCTCTGATTTAGCCACGTATCAAAATGAGCAGGCTCCCACAGATGGGAGCTGCGATTAGATTTTTGTGGTTAACAGAGTTTTACTGCTGGCTTCCACACAACCAAGGGTTTGGCTGAAGTGTGCTCACTCCACAGTAACTCAGTATTTGGACTCTCCACTCCAAAAATGAAAATGAGACCCATGTATGAGAAGCAACTTCCATAGGAAAAGATTCTGCTCCACTAGATGTCTTCCTTACATATGCAGAGTTCTCAATAACGTTGACATAGGGAGAGCTAATTTTATCCATCATTATTTTCCTTGGGGTTCTGGTCATTAACTGAGACCAGACAGTCTAACCACCTTGTTTGCAATCAGAGCACAGCAAACAGGGAATGCTTTGGCTCCTTTTAGTCTGTCTGAATTGTGGAGCTGGAGGAAAAACACAAGAAGCCTTTCACCACCTTATCCCCACGTACACCCTGCTTTTGGACAAGGCACAAATCACAGCCTTGGTCCTCCCTTCTAGCAGGACATCCACTCCATCCTATTACCCTCAAAGAAGGTGTTTGTTCCTCTGCAGCAGGGGATAAAGAATTCTTCCAGCCTATTCAGACTGCACCCTCCAAAGACAGAACAAAAATGCAAGCTACCTGTGCCCAAGAAAAGTTACCTTTTCAAGCACGGATGGTTTCAGAACATACTGGAGAGGGGGCAATTCTGTCTTACCTTCCCTGCACAGTGTCTTTTTATGAGTGTGTTCACCCTTCCCAACCATTCATGGAAACCTTCATTCAAACCTATGTTTCAATATTGAAAAGCCATGAGCAATTGCACAGATGCTTTTCTTTGAAGATTCACCGTGTATTGTATGCTTACCCATAATTCCTATGCTACCTATGAAGGTGACACAGTAAGCATGTAACATCACATTTCTCCTTGAAGTGGTTAGCACCAGCTGAAAAGTCCAGCAAGAGACTTAAGATGGAGACCTTGAACTCTTCCATTTACACACATCACACTGCTACATGTTTGTCCAAGATTTTGTGATGCTTTTCACCACCAGTAACAAGTCCTTATCCATCTTAATATTAGCAGAAATGGAATAAAGGGCTAGCAGTAACAGAGCAGTCCACATATCCTAAAAATAAAAGTACCTGTTCAAGAGCTCGTCTCCTTTAATCTTTATGAAAATTCTGTGAAAGCTCAACCTGCTTTCAGTTTCAGACTTTGATATTGGTGTGATCAATGAAATCTAACCTGAAATATTTCTTGAGCTGTTTTCAAACAGCAACCAGTTATTTTTCCACTGACAACAGTGTATCTAATCAAAAATAAAGGGATGCAGCAAAGAACAGAGACACTGACAGTGATTCACTACAATTTTCATCAGAATTGAACAAAGATTTCATTCATCAGATTTTTTCTTTTGCAATTTCCTAGGGTAATCTTGCAATTTTAAATCTTAATGTTTTAATACTGAAAGCATTTTATCTGTCTAGTCTCATGATAAACTCAGAGAAGCGAAAGCATTGATTATTTTAAGGCAGAATATTACATATTTATATAAACTACAACAAGATGTGTGCCTAGGCAACACTTTTAATCAAGAAAATTATGTTCTGAAAATATTACAACAGGATTTTGTTCTTTAAGTAATTCTTTCAGAGCTACATTCCATTAAAAATTGTACTGAGTCTTGCTGGGATGGAGTTAATTTTCTTCACAGCAGCCCATATGGTGCTATGTTTTGGATTTGAGGCTACAATAACGCTGATAACATACCAGTGTTTTGGCTATTGCTGAGTAGTTCTTACACAGTGTCGATGCTCCCCTGTGCCCACAGTGAGTAGGCTGGGGGTAGGCAAGAGGTTAGGAGGAGACATCTGGAAGAGCTGACCCAAACTAGCCAGAGGGATATTCCATGCCATGTATCTTCAAGCTCAACAATAAAAGCTAGGGGAGAGGCTTTTGTTGCTGTTGTTTACAAGGTGGCTGTTCAGAGACTTGCAGAGCATCAGTCCGCATGTGGCAGGTGGTAGTGAATCAACTCCCTTTGCTTGTGTTATTTCCACTCCTTCCCCCCCCACCCTTTTTCCTTCACATATTAAACAGTACCTCAAACCATGAGCTTGTCAAACAGAACTTGTCACTTTCGTTCCTTCTGTTTTCTCCCGTCCCACTGGTGTAGGGTGGGGGAGTCAGCAAGCTGCTATGTGGGTGCTTGGCTGTTGTACGAGGCAAACCCTCCACAGCAAGTCATACAGAAAACCCATGTCACATTTGTGTACTATACTCTTCTCAGATTCTGACGTTAAACTTGCCCCCAGCATTCAGTATCTGCAATATTCTACTATTTCTGTAGATATTTGTATGGCACTGTACATCCAAGCACCTGAGCTGTACAGAGTTACTATTATTAAAATTATTTTACTGATGGATATTGAAGTAAAAAGAAAGTATAGAAAAACATTTTCAGTATTGATTAAAGATATCAGCCTTATTTCTAGGATTTACAGACACCTGCCATCTTCTAATAGTGACCTGAAGGTTTCTCAGAGCTAGAAAACCAGCCTTTTATCAGCCTGAGGGCTATACTGACCCCTCGCTACTCCTTCCCCTCCAAGTACATGATCTGGTATACAAATTTGGCCCTCCAGTTACTTACCAGCAACAGTTTCCCCATTTTCAGAGCCACAGGCTATTATTCTGATGCAGAAGACCAAACACTGCTGAGAAATTATCACCTTTTAATTGAAGTCATTGAAAGCCAGCTCTGCTCTTCTGAGAAATTCCTGTGTTGTACTGACACTTCTGGCAAGGGTGAAGATGCTTCCAAGGTATCCCACTCTCTAGACAGGCCATCTGTTTCTGACAGCTTGAGGTCTGGTTGGGAACTGACCCAGTGATTCACTTAGTTGTAACAGATAGAGCTTATAGTCAGACAAGCAATATTTCACCATGTATTTGGCCACACTCAGGATCAGCAGATATGCAAGAACCACTTTGGGCACCCATATCTATCTATCTTCTTTCCTTTGAGGAAGCCACACTGCTCACAGCTACTGAGTCTGAAGTGCTAAACAATTAACAGACTGAATCTATTCAGCCACTGCCTATAAACCTTCCATCACCAAACACTTCGGCATTTTGACATGTAGCAACTGTTCTTAAAAATTGAAATCTTTAAGAAAGGTGAAATACCACAGAAATACGGTTATGTGCAATCTAGGATGTGTGCAAATGAGTCCTCCTCCTGCCTGTTACGATAACATCTGAGTATTTCATGAGCATCAACACATGATCTATTTATCCTCCCAAAATCCATGCTCAAGTGCAGAAGAATAGTATTGTTACATCATTTCACTGATACAAAAATGAAGTAATAAGTGAATAAGAATAATTGAAGACTTCCCAGGAAGCAATTCATAAGGAATGCTATCCAGATATCCTAAGTTACAAGTAAACAGGAGAACCTTGAAGACATTTGAAAAACAGAAGGACGAAGACATTAGTCCCCTTGTTAGACTTGGAACGGGCTGCAGCTTATGCTTTTTTTAAACATGCTGAACAGACAGACACCAACTACTTTCAAACACAATAGTAAAAGGAATTACTTGATATAATTATTTCCTTCAAAACAAGTGTCAAAAAGTACTAGATTCAGGCCACCTCTGAATTGAAGCAATTGCAGAGACCCAATTTCTCAGTATTTTATTCTGTAAGTTTACCTTTTTTTTTATTATTATTATTACTATGAAGCTGCCTCTTCCCACCATCCTCTGAACATTACCTTAGATATTACTTCATGAGAGGTAACTTCCAAATACCAGTTCAGCAGAACCTTCAGTCACAAATCATGACATATCTTCACAGAGGTTCAATTTGAAAAGGATGAGGGAAAGCAGTAGGACACTATAGTAAGAGATTGTCAACTTAGTGACACGTAGAAAGAAGGTAAAGGAAAGGAATTTATCTGGAAAGGTGAAAGATAGACTCCACAAACAAAACAGGAACCAAAGCAGCTTCCAAGACGTTCAAATAGGCTGCACTGCCATGGCAAAAGAACCCCCTAAAGTTCCTGTTCCTACACTGATAAAAGCTATAAATAAACAGACTTTACATTTGTTATTTATAACACTAACGTGCACTGCGAAAGTGAGCATACAAAGATACAGAATTAGTGGATAAGTAAGAAGTCAAAGCTACAGAGAATGAATCAAGTATTCTTCCAATTCTCGCTATTTGTTTTTCCCCCCTTCTGTTATGATCACAGTGGCACATGGCACCATGATCAGTTTTTGCAGGACAGCTCAAGAAACACGACCAACTCAAGGTCGCCAACTCAAGGCTGTAAAGGATAGGCTGAAAGCGTGACTTCAGTTTCTGAGCTTGCTTACATGCTAGTCAGAATGACTTGCAAAGACAAATATAAAAGGTATCTTACGACTGTGAATGACTCCAGTTTCTGTTCTTATTTTTCTGTCTTCTCCAATGGACTGGATCTCCTGCAAAAACAGATGGAAGTTAAAAAGAAAATTGTCAATTAATTTATTTTTGATTTACTTTGGTGCGCTTTCCTTATAGGAGTATGTTTTGTGAAAAACCATCCCTCATTCCCTTCTCTGCTCTGGTCAACACATGGGGGTGCTGACAGATACCCTTAAACGGTTTTTACAGGGCTTATTTTCACTGCCACGGAAGCTTGGGCAATTGCCTAAGACTTGTTAGACCCATTCTTGACCGCACATACAATACTCCCAGTTAAAACAAGCCTGTTTTAAAAAAATAACTCATTTTAAACTCAATCTAGCCAGCACATTGGGATATACAGAAAGATAAACCTTAAATAATACAAACTGTTCTAGCCATTAATACAAGAGGGCTGCAGGTGCAACAGATACACTAACTCAGCAGTTACTAATTCAATCCCGCTGAACAGCACCAGTGTAATTTCAGTGTGATCATACTCCAGTAAGCAACATTATCTCGAGAGCACCAATTCAGTTGAAACAAAAGCAAGTCCAGAATTACACTAGCATTTTGGCCATGTGACAATGCCTTTGCTGGTCTGCATAGAAATTTCAGAGTAATTATCCCCGAAGTTAAGAACATATAACCACAGTTGTGTGTCCACATCCATACAAGAATGGACAGAAACTGATTTCATTGGAAGAGGAAAAATAAAATAATGAAAAGAAGTAATAGGTAAGTTTTGATTCTGCAGCAAGGAGAAGGCAGTCACGGACTAGCTTACAATTTAGCCATGTGTGCAAGACATGAATTATTCCTTCCTAATTGCCACTTAAGTGAGTACTGATCCTTGTTTGCTTGGGAATAAGATCTATTCAACAATCCCCTAGCTAACCCTAGAAGTATTACTTGACATTTCTGAACATCCCGATTGCTGAAATCAGCCTCTCCTAAGCCAGTACAACTGGTTTGTCTTTGCAGGAATATTTTTCCTTCTGCATTACAAAACATTCACTCTAACAGATTAGAAACGTGATTGCTGTCCTATTTTAGCCAGTTTTTGCTTATTTAAACTGTATCTTTTCCCAAAGACTCCAGTGAAGCTTTGGAGCACATAAGTCCTATTAAAAGTGCAGGTTTCACTTTAAAGCAAAGTACAAAGTTCTTAATTGCATCTGCATCTGGAACACCCAGGTATTCCCTGAAGCAAAGCCTCCCACAACAAAGGCTCTGACAGCTTGGGTCCCAAAGTTCACTGCAATCTAAACATGGATTTCGACATGGCTTGCTGAGACTCAGTGATGCTCAAAATCAAAGGAATGAATGGAGCAATTTAAAATGTGATACTTCAATGAAGAAATACAAGCACTCACACATGTCACAGTGTTAAAGAGCAACCCTTGGTGTTGGAATCCACACAACAGGTGCAGATTTGAGAGCTCAACAGAAAGGCTGGAAACCTGGTGAGATAAACATACTCACTTGCATGCCTTTGGGCAGAATACCCATGCTGTGGCTTTACCAGAATTTTGGTCTTTGATGCAGACAAAGACAAGATTTGGCTCTTTATTCCCTTCTAAAGGGATACAAGGAAGGGCTGAGAACAAGAAAGACTGTGAAATCTTCCCTTTTGTCTAACAGGCACCTAAACTGAGACTGAACAAGACAGTAAGATGCCTAGCAGTTACTGCATTTCTTATGCCAAAATATGGGCCCCTATCTCCTTACAGTACTATCTGTAGTCTGCAGGTGGTATTTTTAGCATTTAAGCAGATCAGATTATGCACATTATTGTACTGAGACACTAGCGATTGTGTTTTCCCCAGCATAATACACTACCTGCTAAACCTCAGTTTTGATCCTTCAAGACAAGTCGAGAGCGATTGTTTTTGAACTTGAAGAAAATTAAGATCTTAAAAAAAATCACACTCTAAAACAACAACAAAAAATAGAAGAGTTTTACAACTTCAAAAAATGTATTTTTCCCCCCTGCTACATGAGTTCTTTCAACTACTTTTGTTCTCTTGAACTTCATGAAATATTGATGATCAAATTGACAGGTAATCTTAGAAGCCCATTTTTGATGTGGCCTCCGGTATGAAATAAGGTCACTGGTATAAAATAATTTAAGTTAGAATTGTAATTCTTGTACTTTGAGAGCAGAACACAAGCACAAAATTGAAGTCAGAAGCCTTTGCTTTGCACCACTGTACAGTAAAAAAGACAAAGCAGGTAACCAAGACAACTATAAACCATATGAAAAAATTACAAAAAGAATGTTTTATTGGATGTTGTAAAGCTGCTTTCCTCCCAAACGTTACCACTTCTATCAAGTTTGACCAAGTAAGATGCAATACCTTCAAGAAAATATATGAATTCATATGGGACAACCCTCCATAATTTGATTACCTTCCTGACTCACCATTTTGTCCTCAGTGTTCCATGGCATATTATTAAAGAAAACATTATGCAGGAAATAATGACTCAAGGGAGGAGAAAGGAAATCAAGAGTAAATATACAACAATTAAAAGGAAATTTATTTTCTTTGATAATATAAAAGTGAAATACTGTAGCTTACAGTCTGCAAATATTTAAGGTAATTTCCCATCATAATGAAAAGTCATTTCTTGCAACCACAGGTCAAGTGATTTTGTATTTTCAGACAGAAAAAGACCCTGAAGTAGGAAACTGTGCTGCAACTCTGCATATTTTAACACTTTAAAAACAGCAGCCCATATCCCGTTTTGGCAAATCTATGGCTGATGAAAACATTGTGTGTGGAAGAAACACCATTAAACACCCTCTCAGAACCTTCAACCACTGTACCTTCCAATGGGACACAAAGAAAAAAGCAGATATTCAGACATCACATCCCCAAACCTTACATCAAAGAGAACTCAGTGACAAGTAACAGCACCAAAACTGAACATGAGCAGTGATTCCTATTACATTTTCATCTTATCACAGCTCTACAGCCTTGGAGAATATACAAATAAACCAAGCGCTTAAATCTCCACCTTGAACTCTGATCTTTTTAACAGCTCCCTAATCCTGGTATAAATATGACACATGACACACATGAGCACTAGAACCAGCTGCTAAGATGCAATCTAGATCACAACAGCTGTCCCTAGGGATGTGTGCTGTAACTAGTTTAGAGAGCAGGCCCAAACTTTCTAACTCTGGATAGGAGTCTTTATCCTATGCGATCTTGCTTTACACTTTTAACGAGCAAAACAAGCTCTCTGACCACTTCTCTTCTCTGACCACTTCTCTTCTGATGCCTAGTCCTGACCCCAACCTTCACCTGAGGTTTCACAATCCACCTGTCACACAGGAGAGCTCAAACGCTGCACTCTGCTAAATCCACTGCAGCCCTGTGAGTCTTCTAGATCCTAACAGTAAATATAACCTTTGACACCTCCATTCCTGAGGAAATATCCTAAACATAGGCCAAAATAGAGTTTAAAGTATGGCCTAGGGACAAAAATCAGCACTAAAAATAACTGAAAATTACCTGACTGTATCTAACTCACAACCTTGTGGAAGCAAGCAATAAAGTCCTCCAGTCTTATATCAAAACCCCAACTTAAAACATAGCTGGTAGCACCCAACAGAACTCTGAATTTAATCAGAAGCCATGAGTTACTGAAGGAACACAGTGTGAGAACCAGAGTCTACAGCTGACGTGACTGGATGCAGAGGCTATTTAGCATCGGCTGTTACACAAAAACAGCAAGACTTGGTTGAGAATTTTGGTACTAGGTTTTTTTTGGACCTTTTTTGTTTTCAGATTTTGGCCTAAGCTAGTGAGTCAATCACACTTCCCTAGCTGCCAGTGCACAGTTATTTAGCACATGGAAAACAAACTTCAGTGTCTTTTATAATTAGTCAAACCTTAAGACATCAAGCCTCAACCTTACGCCCAACACAGGCAGACTGGGAGCTCTGATGTAGTCAATGTAAGCAGTGCTACTTGTTTATCACTGCTCAACTTCAACATAATTGCAGAATTGCTGTTTTGCACCTCAGTACCTAGCCATTTAGTAAGGTCCTCCCAAGGCTGAACTCTGCCTGTCTTTACTGCTCAGCCAGGACGTTTCATTTTGTTTGCTGCAGTTTCTAGCTCCTGCCAGGGAAGGCAGTGTTAAGGATAGCCAGCAGGATCCAGCTTTCAGAGGACAGTTCATACAGATGCTTACAATGTGCATTTCTTACTACAACAAAAGAGCATACAATCAGAACGCAGCGCAAGCTTCTTGACTAAAACCATCTTCTATCTGATATTTGCCAAAGATTTTATAGCAAAAAGTCTGTTGACTTTAGGATTGGGAAACAACCAAATAAAAGCTTCAGGACTGGACCAGCTCACCTCCTATGCCAGATTTCTGTCCAGTGACACAAATGGAATAATACCACAGTAGGGCAAAGGATAGGATCCATGTTCAACACCGATCCAGGAGGGAACTACAGTAAATGAAGAACAGCTGCAGTGAGGAAGAAAACCTATAAATGCTGTGTGGTCTTGTCAAAGAGAAAAATTGTTCTTCAAGGCTCTCACAGCAGGAGCATACAACGCAATCAGACATACAACTGGCACTGCTTCAGTTTCAGCCAGCATGAAATAGCATGGTTTAAAAAAGAAAACTGTGTTTGCTATAAGTCTTAAAGGACCTGAATATCAATAATTCACTTCTTCTACCTGATATAAACTCTTCTGGCTCTATGATGGATGAGCTAAAGCATCAAGATAGTCATCAGACTCTTTACAAAGAAGTTTTTTAAAACAGGTCCACAGGTAAAAAGTCTTTAAGTATCTTTACTCCCCTAACAGTGACCTGTCATTATTTCAGTCCATTATTCCTGCTATCTCAATGCCAGCCAGTATTTTCTTCTCAATGCATTACGGGCCTGATCCATTTGCTACTGACCAAACTTCGGCTGGAATGGACCTGTAACACAGACATACATGAACCATATGGCACTAGAAACTTAACACCACACAGTTAAACACATTGCATCTCACTAGATGGGAAACCTCTCTCAGAAGTTCACTGTCTAAACCACCAGACACTCTGTAAATGCAAAATAGAGAGGACTGAGTTGTAGGCACTGCTAAAGCACTAGCACTCAGACAGCTAGCATCAGGCAATGCTTTTCTGCTTCCCACAAGAATTGCTGCCTGCTTCCTACCATGTCCATACTTTTGATAGATCCTTCCAGTTTGTTTACATAGATGTGGGTTTTTTCCTCCTCAATCTCTGGGTGATCTCAGGTATCTCCAATTATTTTAGCCTTTTCTGCTCTCAGAAACAGTAAGAGGAATTCTGTAACTCACTCTAGGCACGCAGTTAATGACTCTAGCAGACTTATGAAAGCTTTTTACTGCTTATGAAGAAACTCATCCACATGTAAAGTTTCCAGAAAAACCTTATCTTGGGAATTAACTTCATTTAAAAAAAAAAAAAAAAAAACAGAAACAACCCCCAACACTTACATTCATTTGTAAGATATCAACAGAATGGCCATCTCAAATTTTTTCTCTTTCAGCCTGAGGGTGACTAAAAAAAGATATTTTTCATTTCACAGAGATTCTTCCATGAGACAGGGATGACAACAGAACAGCTACCCAGGCACTTATGCTATATTCAGTTCCCAGTGTCCATATACTTTGTCAAGATTGGCTAACTGGATTTGAGATGAGGATTTTCACTGAAGCACATGAGCCCATGAGTCAAAATTATCCTCCTAAGGACAGGACTTCTGAGGCTACATTCAGAAATACTCAAAATGACATGAGATCATCAGCCAACAGTTATGACAGTTCTTCATTATCATCATTAATAAATGAAATATTCTCTAATGCATTCCAAGCTAAGCTGTGGCCTTTTCCCTACCCTCAAAGGATGCACGTAAAGTATATCTACAAGGCAGTATACCAGCTGCAGCTAGCAAGACAGATAAGTCTACTTGATGGCACAAACCATTATTTGTTATTCTATACTTTTAGCCATGATTCTAGCTTCTGAACTTAATGAGTTTGTGCAGAATCCTAGAATTAGTCCAATATACTGACAAAAACATATTTTAAATAGAAAGCTTTTGTGAGTAGCCAAGTGAAATACTTGAGGAAAAAAATGATCATTAAAGAAGCTGCAGAGGATTTACAGTTTTGTTTTTTTTGGATCTATACAGTAGACCAGTCCATAAACTGGAACTTTTTAAAGAAAAAAAACAGAACAAAACACATTTGCTTTGCTTTATTTGAGAGTTGTGGGAATGATGGTAACCAAGCAACATCACAAAGCTGGAGAGCCCTGGTTAAGGCCATCACTGATACCCTGATGAGCCAGGATATGCCTAGAGGAGCTTTGGGAGCTCCATTTTTATACACTTCAGGGGCCTCCACAGATCTTAAGACAACTGAGAAAGAGTCCATACACTCTGTGGACTCTACACATCTCCCACACCTGTGTGAAAACTGCCTCTCCTCTTAATTGAATTCTGCTGCCACTTCGAGTCCATTGTGAGTTTTACTTGCCAATTTTGCACACTGAAAGGCCAAGCTGCCAGAAAAACTTGCTTTTATAGAGGTTAGGCAACTCAAAAATAATGTCTCTGCATAAGTGGTGACAAGTTAAAAATAAGCTCCACAGATTTATTAGAATATTCAGTGCAGACCCCTGTAAATATATGTACGTTAGCTTACACAAAATAATCTTATAATTAATTCTAAAAGATGATAAAAAAACACAACTAAGTTCAAAAAAAATCCAGTGTCATTTTCTGGGCAGAAACTATCCTCCCATTCATCTCTACTAAATCAGAACAATTAAGCATTTTACAACTTCCACGATTAATGACAGCTGGAATACCTCATTCTCAATTACCATACTATCACCACTGTTTTCAAATTGGCACATCCACCATGTAATCTGTCTTCAACCTTCCAATAGGAGAACAGGAGCTTATGAAAGGATTAGTACTTCATATTTTGCACACTCAAGTGAAATCAATCATGCCCTCTGTCTCAAATATTTTTTTTCCAGCACTTTATGAAGCATTTTTTTTTTCAACTGACCCAAAACCAAAGTAAACATTTTATTACTAACAACACCAGTGTGTATGTTTTGGTATATATATGTATTTCAAGACAATCATAATCTGACAAAGAAAATAATACATACAAGATGCTTTTAAAAAGTTGGTGAATTGCTCATCTAAATAAACAGTAGGCAGTCAAAATGTATTTGAGAACGTGCTTTTCACAGAATGAGGTACAATTTCAGGACACAAAAAAGGCACCTACTGAACATAATCAGTGCAAGGTGGATAATGTATCAGTGCTGTGAACGGTGAGCTTACGGTGCAATTTAGTAGATAGCATTACAGAAATTAAATGGCACAGGTATGACAGTGAGATCAGCACTAACAGCAACATAATATAGGTACAGCAGGTGTGCTTAACACATGGAATATGCAGATGAGCAGAAAGCTCAATCCTGAGGAACAGATCTACAACTTTTCCTGATGCTAACACCCAGCTGATACTGGGTTTTACTGTCTGCTACCAACTAAGTGACCAAAATACACCTAAATGACCCAACTAGAGACTGCACCTAGAAACGTCCCATCCAAGTTACACCGGGACACAGAGAGAGGGTGGCTTCAAGAAACTTGGTCTACTGCCACCACCCTTGCTGTATTTGTGAGAAACATCACATCAGGAACAGGAAGAGCAGAACCTTTCATTGATACTAAATCACGTCACATCTACAGTGTTGAGAGTCCACTTTTCTAACAACCTAACAGGACATGAAGCACAAAGGAGGAGTAGGGATTGCACCTGGCAATCCCTACTGACAGGACACCCAGAAGAGAGATGCACACAGCATCACCCTTGGGAGCAAGCACCGCGTCCTGCTCTGAGAGCACCCACTCTGCTCAGGAGCCAATGGGATCCCTCCAGTCTGCTCCACCTCACTCCATCCTGATTTCTGGAAAGGAGGAGGACTGAGAACTCCCAGCCAGATGTCCTCTAAGCTGTTTCACACCACTCTTTCCTTCCGACAAAGAGCTGAACAGAACCATGAAGCATGTGCCCTGGGTTTTATATTATAGAGCACCTGGGATTAGATACACTCCTTCTAACATAAAAGTCCACTCTTGACTTCCCTCCATGTAGAATGGGAAAATACCCTCTTTTCTTGTTGCATACAAATTCTAAGAATGGGACCATAATGAAAAAATGCATAACAAAATCAATTTACAAATATAGCTTTAGATCCTTTTTAAGTTTTAATAGGAAGGAGGAGCAAAATTACCCAGGGGATCTTGGCCAAATTCAGTCATGAGTATAATGAGATCTCATTCCTGTGTGGTATTTCAGATCACGTAGGAAAGCATGCAGAGCTCTCACAGCCCTGAGACCCAAGGATCCATGAAACACTAACTCATGCCATTTCATGGGAATGACGTACGAATAACAAAATAACCTCTAAAGTTTTGGAGCAAAATGTTCATATTGGAACTTATTGTTTCTTTGATTAAAGTGTGTTGGCCTGGGCGTCAGCTGAAATGCTTGTGTCAGTCCTTTACTTATGAAGGATTTTTGCTAATATAAAGCAAAAATACAGCTTTCTTTTCTGCAAATGAGCTTGGATAAAAGTAAGTACTGGTACAAATCTGGAATGTCTCCAGTGAACTCAGATCCACCCTATGCTAAAGGGAATCATAGCTTGGCTGAGTTTATTGGCATAGCACCCTCTGTATGGATCACTGATTCAGAATTCCAGTCTGTACTTACTTTCCTAGAAGCAAACACATATTTACTGTTGACCCTACCTCAGCAACTGGCTTATAACTTGGCACATCTGCTCTAAGTGTCTTTGGTATAACAAATGTGAAGTTTGTTCCAGCAATATCCACAAGACATAGTCTGCATACTTTATGGTACACTGAATAAAAAGAAATGACATGCTACGTTTAATGACAAAGTTGTTTGGAAGACACTTATATGCATGCAACGTGGCCAAGCTACCATCTCTAATCCAACCTTGGCTTTAAGAACTATTACACTTCCACTTATTTCAGATTTCTAAACTCATAGTACATTGACGTACGAAGTATATTGATGCTACATGTTTTTCCATTTTATGTCCTAAAATTGTTGCTTGTTTATATAGAATAGGGGAGGAGCACAATAGAAACAAGTATACCTACAACCTACCTTTCTTGTTTCTATGGTCTCTTAACTTTCCTAGACGGAGCTGCATGGATATTCTCTGCTCACATCACCGATGAAATGAACTCAACGTAATCCTTTTAACCACTGTTCTCAGTATGAGTAAATGAGGCTTTCATATATCAGTAAATCTATTAACATTTCAAGCAGATTTCAGACACACATGCTGCCTGACCACCTTGCATCGACCTCAATGGGCCAATATGCTAAAAACCAAAATTTACCTCAGCCACATTAGTGTTTTTCACCTTCAGTTCTGAAGTATGCTTCTGTTCTCCAAGTGAATTACTAGAGCCAATGAATTTGATGAGCCATACAAGCAACTCCTGGTGTGTGTTCAGGACTACAGCACACTGTAAAAGTAGAATTAACCAAGGTACAAAACAGGAGTGAAATGCCTACATCTTTTCACATCTTGTATATAATCAAATGCTTCGTTTAACACAAAACATACTAACATCAAACTGTTAGTAATCAATGACTGAAAGTCCATTGTTGCCACTCTTCATCATTATTTCCTGCAGTATCTGATTAGGGTTCCTAAAGGCCTGTGAGACCCTCTAGATGAGAAATAGTGTTTTAGGTACATGCTACTATGCATGCAGAATATTAAGAGCAGTGAATCAAGGTGCTACCAGGTGACTCACAGTAGAGGAGGACAGGCACATGGGCTGCTGCACAATCCAAACCACTTGTTGCAGTGGGAGGAAACCATCAGGAGCTGTTGAGTCAACAGCATTTGATAGCCATGGAAAGCTGTTGCATGTCTAGCCCTAATCCATTTCACAGTGAAGCTGTAAGACTTGCAGAAAGACACTGTCACCCTCAGCTTGTGAACTGCTCCCTGTATTTCCCCTTGCATAGTATCTCCACAACGTGGAGGAGTCTCCTGGCTCTTCATCCCTGCTCCCATGGCCACGAAGACCTTCCATGGCAACATGTATGATGCTTTATATTAGCCACAGATGTTAATACAGTGCCAGTTTGGATAGAGAAAAAAAAATGAGGTGCCTTCATCAGCTTTTAATCAAAACAAGATATCTCATTATATTGATGAGATGTTCAGAAAAGTATGCATCAGGATATCCGGTCTTGAGTCTCAGTTCTTACCTTTACTATTTACAAGATTCAGATCGTTTTATCCAGGGAAACAATACTCCTGGCTTTCACAGGACCCTGATTTGTATTGCTCCTGGAAGTTTATGATTGGCCTCAGGGTCAGAAGCCATTTGTGGTTGGGGCATTTTTAGAAGAGCTTTTTCCTTCCGTGTGTTCAGGTACAATAGTTTCAGCAAACAGTACAGTAAGACTCATTCAACTTTTCTGAACAGTGCTATGAATTTGTTTCAAGTTTCCAATTAAAACAGATTTTGAGTTAAAATACAGTGATACACGTATTTTTCATTAGTTAAAATATACAACTGCTGTCACTCAGCATTAAACCTATACTTAAAGCTACAGAATTGCCAAAGGAGTGAAACAATCTCTACCTGATCTGCAAATGGCTGAAATCCACATGCAAAGTACAGAGGGGACAGGTGAGAGAACAACAACAAAAATACCTATAACTGAGCGACAGGCTGATCAGAGACTGATCAGAAACTCAGAAAGTGGGCAAGAGTGCTCCGTTCTTCACAGACCCAGACCTTCAAAATAAAATGATGCAGTATCATGATACTAAGGACTTAGAAACTCATGTCAGAAACTCATCTCTAGGGGGCAGGTAAACTCAGTATCTGCAGGAAGAGTTATGATTAATTGCATTAGGTGCATTTTGGATATCTGACATGCAATACTTAAAAACAGTAAAGGAAATGCAGGCTGGCAAGGAAGGAACAAAAGGTAATGCAATGTATCAAGAGCAGAGATGGGAGAAAAATAGATGGATTACTAGACTAGTGCCTGAGCCATCAGAGTACATTGGTTCTGGGATAAGAGGTCCTTATTACAACCTTGGACAGGCCAGGCTTAAACACCAAAACTGTATGATTTAGGTAACCACTGAAATAATCTCATTTATATTTTTATTCAGTTTTGCAAATCATTTTATAAACAATTCTCTACCCCATTCCCATCCACACTTTAACATGAGAAGGACAGCAACAATTCAGCTTCATGCATGCATCAGAAAAACTGAACCCCCAAATTTCACCTTGTAGCTCACTTTGCACTAGAATTTGATCACTTTTGGAGTGTTTATAGTGCAAGATTTCCATGTGATTTGTGCATGTGCTGAATATAACATATTACAGCCGTTTCCATCTTGTGGTTGCCACTGTTGCTGCAGGACCACATCCCCTCCTCTAAATATAAAGGCAGAGATGGTTGCATGGGACTATGGAGCCTGTTGGTAACACGATTTCCAGGAATGAGTTTAAAAGGTAGAAAAAAGGAAAACAGTTTTTTTTTTTTTTTTTTTTTTATGTTTTAAAGTCCTGCACTCTAAGAATTGAAACTTTATACACTTTAGTTACTTTAATTATATTTTCTCTAAAATAAAGAAGGGAGAAGAAACACGATTTTCTTCTATTTTTTTTAATGCACTACAAACATTCTGTATGGAAAAGGCATTTTATGTGGGGTGTAGGTAGGAGGGAGGCAATTATTTTAATCTCTCATATCTAAAAATAGTAGCAACAGGACTGCCATTCATCATTGCATTAGGCCATATTAATTTGTTTGTCACCAATTCCCTATTATCAATGTCAAAACTTCCAGCTCAAGGAAGAAAAGGAAAAACTCAAGAGTGCAGTCTTCTGCCGCAACTGACCTGTCCCTCCCCAACCCAAAAACAAATGTAATGCAAATGCAAAAAAGAAATATGAACTATAATAGAGCACAGTACATAACATTAGTCTTCTAAGAAACAAACGTGAAACCTCTGATGGGTTTTCCTTCAGCACTGATGCCTTATGGTTAAGTAACAGAAATTTAAGGAAAACCTTCAAGCGTAGGGTATTCCTAAATATATCTATAATATATTATATAAAAAAATAAGTCAAAATAATTAAAAGCCTCAAGACAAAACATAGTATTCTAATAGGATGTAAAATCCAACCAATTATCAGAAATACCATTAACTAGTCTGTACACACCTGACATTTAAGTAAGAAGAGATTTCTGGAAATATAGCCTTTCCTAAGGATACTACTTTGACCTCAATTTTACTACTATATCATCATGGGAGGGTAAGGGATAGAGCCATGAATTAAAAAAAAAAAAAAGAACAAAATGATTCTAAATGGTAATTCAGAAACTGACCAAGGCAGAGCCCTGGAGGGAGCCCACATGAAAGGCAATGTAGCCATGGCTGGACAAGATCCTTGGGCTAGGTTGCTTAACAAGCATTACTTAAACCAATAGAACAGAGAGCTGCTTGGTCTTTTTTTCCTCCCCACCTTCTTCTTGTTTCACCTAAGTGACAAACTCAGAAACTGGCAAATCAGTACCTGCACAACTGGAAATTGAATCCCACAGCTTTAACGTCACAGAAAAAATTAAGAAACTAAAAATTTTCTGCAAACTTGGGTGCGTTGCTGAGATCTAGGTATTGCTTTGGCCCTACCATTTATATACACATATTGCATATGAAACGGAGTTACACAGACATTTTTGTAACAGCTTTGAAAGATGCTTTATACAAGTAGTTCTTTTCTGGTGGCTTGTCATTTTGGTGGAACGATCGTTGGATGCTCAATGCACTTAAGCTGCTTATGTTTCTCACAGAGGAATGCTCACATCTGTCAGTAATCGCATGAATGTTATCATATGGCTGCTAACATGTACTCGTTAGGACCCTAGGAGCAGTTCTTGGCTTCTCCTTTCAAGGAATTATGAGAACTTGATTACTTCATGCGACTTCAGGCTGAATCTTTTTTACAAATTATCAACCTGAATTCATTTAGCCACTTTGAGTCAAAATTGCCAACTTCTGAGTTACTCTTATTTTGTTTTAAAAACAACAACAAAAATCCTGGATTCTCATCAAAAGCAGCCAGACTCCTGGATGGCTTGAAATTTCAGCGTATGCTCCAAGTATGGAAACGGCATTCCAAACAATCTTGGGAAACAGCTAGGAAAGGCAAGGGCTGGGTCCCATTTCTTTCTATTGAACCTGATGCAGGATCAAGCTGTGTGATGATAAATCTGCTTGACCCTTTTAATAAAGAAACCACACAAAATTTGAAACTAATGTAAAAAAAGCATCTAGTGTCAGACTGGAGTAAATCCCACCATCTTTGTTTCATTCCTGATGTACAACAGTACAGATCATACACACACTTCCTTTAGACTTCCTTGTATCACGTGTACTGAAATCTTACCTAGCAGATTCCAGGGAGGGCTGAAAACGAGCAGCTGATACATTTCTACCTTGTTCCTATCATGACTGCTCAACAAACATTTCCTTTGACTACACAGTTTATTTGTATACATATGCTTTTTTTTTTGTATATGTGTGTGGTTTTGCATGTTTTAAAAAACAACAGAAAACAACTTTCACCCCTGATCAAGTACCTTTCTACATCTGCATTAACATGGTCACTTAATAATTGATGTCTTCTATCTTAAGTAGTCCATCTGCTGTTCAAGAGCCCATGCAACTCTGTATTTTCCATTTCAATTAACAGCGAGTTCTTTCCCAAAGCTTTTTTCCATGTCAGTACTACAATCTGAAATTGTCTGAAAATGCAGTGAAAACCCATGAAGACCATGGCAGAAGACTTTAAACTTGCAAAAAAGAAAAGGCTTTTTAGGAGTCTGGTACCAAGTTCATTAAAAAAAAAATAAAAAACAGCACGCTCGGCAACAGTCATTCCAAAGCACATTGGCTGCCAGCTGGTGCCAGCTCCAGTGGTTTTCCCATGCTTGCCATAAGGCTTGCAGGAGAAATGCAGCTCTGCAAGAGCCTTTCTCCCATACACGTGTGATGAAGACGCTTCACCACACTCCTACCTTACAGTCCAAGATTTCAAAATGAGTTGTCTTCACACAGGTCTTTTGTTATCACAGAACATGGTACTTGCTATGGTGCTGTTTGACCATTTCCCTCTATTAAATCACTACTGAAGAAACCTCAGGCAGCTCAGTGATGATGCAGAGCCTGATAGTCAGAGTTCACCCTAGAACAAGATGCCCATTTTTTGTCATAAGTAACAGTAATCTTGAGACTTTTCTTTTAGTTTACAGAATCTTTAATATCAGGCTCAGCTGCTATCTAAAAAGAAAATACTATTTTCAAGAGAAAACAACTAAAATATTAAGTGGTATCTTAAGTGCGCTATCAGTTTTATTAAGAATTGCATTTACTTTGCCTTATTCCTTTAATAAGATGCAACAATAGTAATAACTAACCTTTTACAGTTTTATAGACCTTTCAACTGCAAGATGATTCCTCTTCCATTTAATATGTCCCTTGCAATAGCTTAAGTAATCTGGTTTTCCCTTTGGCAACTCATTAAAATGCATTGGAAGGTAACACCATTCACCTGCAGTCTGATTTTTGGAGGACCTGATTAAACACAATTCAAAATTAAAACTTTGTGCTCAACATCTCTGAAAATCCAGCACCAGGACAGCAATTAGAAGCTTCCCACCTTTCCTACTGGATTATGTGCAGAGTAAGTAAAAATAATCAGGGTCAGATACAGTGTAACTTCAGAGAAGGAAATCATGTTAAAATGCTACCACAGGAATCTTAGCTCATCCCATTAGCGAAGAGAAAGGCAACCCATCATTCTTTGTCAGCTGATGGCAGTGTAATAGATGAATTTACATATATGACCATCTGTTGCCAGGTTAGGCAACAGCAGAGTGACTTTCCAGAATGCCAAACTGTCTGCCCTTGTTCAGAATTTCCTTGTTTTTGTAGGCTTCTTCATTACAAATAAAATATTATTCTTCACATTATAGAGCACCTTTCATTGCAACACACTCTGTGGACTGCAAACACACTCACAGAGCTGACAGAAGTTTCAGGACCAAGCACTGCGTAAGCACCAGAGCACTCGAGTGAGAGGCAGCACGCTGCTGCAACCTGCTCCACAGCTGCCTCTTGTGCAGTACTCCTGGGGAAGGACATAGTGCTCAACCCCCCCCTCACATCAGAAGGGCTGCAGAACTGCTAACATATGTGGAGCACTGACAGAGCCTTAGTGTGAAATGTTTCCCCAGGAACTAATCTGCAGAGGACCTAAATTTCACTTATTTCAGACAGAAGAAGGGCTTCAGCTTCTCATGACAGGAAAGAATTGAGAGGTTACATGCTGTGCTGTGCTGCAGACCCAATACATCATTGATACTTTGAGGGTTAGAACCATCTCGTACTAAAAAGTAACTGCATAACAAAAAATTAGCAGAATTTAATAAAAAACTAAAAAGATCATAAGATACAAAATTTACACCAGTATCACAAAAGTGCAACTTCACTGGTGTCAATTTCCTGACTGAAGCATGTGCCAGACAAGTTATGACACTATCCACAGTCCCCTTTCACACAGAGATAAACATTAGCAAGTCAGAGATCTTCTACTGTAAAGCTGCTTGTCTGTTCAGCCCAATGTTTCCCAATACACCACTGTTCAGAAGGTTATTTTACCTCTTTTAGGATAAAATATTTTTTGCCACATAAAAAAATCTCATTGCATCTACTGTAATCAACTCTACGCTGTGTTCTCTAGCCTTCTGACCCACCAGCAATCTGGTAACAAATCAGCATGTGTAGGTCAGTAAGGCACAAGAGAATGGACATTAAAGACAGGTGTGCAGTTTTAGCAACAGAGAACAAGTGAAAAACTTTTTGTTGAGCAACAAGAAAGCAATGATAGTGGGGCAAACTTGCCTTGTGGATTTCAGTGAGCATAAGCCCCAAGAGAACTGGGCTCACTATCAGACATATGAATCAGTGCAAGACCATCATTTCCATTAGATCCTTAACCATGTGGCCATACCTGAGGAAGATCCTTATCTGTCACTCACTCCCATTATAGCCAGACAAACCCTGATCTTGTACTACCAATACACAGAAAAGATCTTCCCTGTAATCCCCCCCCCTCTTCCTCTCACCTCACAAGCTTTCATTTCCACTGGAGTATCTAAACATATAAGGTTGAAAACCTCGTGTCCTCTGACTGCCAGTGCTCCTTCTAGCCCGCAGATCTTCCACTCTCACCAGGGCTCTTTCCAACCACCATCTTCTGCTCTCTTCACACAAAGGCATCCAGGCACTCTTCTTACACAGCAGCTGCTCTAGTTCACATGCACTTCCCTCACTTAGCAGACCTCTTCAGGGCACCACTGGCAGATCCTTCTCTTGTCCTACCCATGCTACAGCTCCATGCATCCAATACTCCAGCTGATCTTCCACCTCCTTTCCGTTGTTCTTGTCCTTATCTTTCAACCTGTCTGCCTCTGTTGGCCAGATGTATCATTCATTCCTTTCTGGCTTCTACCATGTTTGTTACCAATGTAATTTGGCTGTAGTGAAAGAAGAAAACCCTCAAGTTCTTCACAGATTTTCATGAGAAATATGTTTCCCTCTTCCAGTGCAGTAGCAAAGCAGCTGCAGTACATGGGAACCCTCAGGAGTTGTGGAAGCCTCTCCACCCAAGTGCTGTGCAAGCACTCTGCCTCCATGCTATCGCACTCCTCATCAGCTCCAGAGCAAGGAACACAAGCTCTCATCCTAACACGAAAGCACAAATTCATTCCAACAGCTTAACAGACCAGCCAGCTCAAAACAATTTGCAGCCAGCACTAAGTTATTATTGGAAAACACAACTAGCAAAAAAGGCAACACTTTATTCTGACTGAGTCCTAAAGATCACTAAATCAAATTCTGTACAGGCTAGTATTACTGCATAAGATAGTTATTCCCTCCATCAATACAGTAAGGAGGAGTCCCACAGTGATGACATTTTGAGACTTGTAAGTTTTTCCATGGCTAGCATAAACCACAGTCTCTGAACACATTTCCACTCAATCTGAGTACTACCATACCAAGATTGCACATGTAGGGTTTTTAGTGCCTTTAGTTATACTCACACAGGACACTCGTTTTAAACATTAAAAGTGGATGGCTTAAGTGTAACGCAGAAGTGGAAGCCACACATTGGACACGTGTGTAAGCCAGTATATACTGAAAGCTTTTCTTATTTACACATTATGAAGTAGTAATTCAGTCTGAAATGACCATTTCAGTACATGCTTGAGCTTAGAGTCATCTGAAGCCCAAACACTTTCTTGGCAGTTTTATCTAAATTCATAAGGAAGTCTCAAGTTCTGATCTACCCCCCCTTCAGCTGCCAGCATGCATCAGCCTTCAGCAGCAATAAAAAGCAGTGTGTTTCTCTGCACCACAGAGAGTACTCAGGCAGATGTCCTGGTGTTGAAGCTTCAGGGCAAGCTGTGCACATGCTTCTAACACAAATCAACCAGGATCCAGAAGAGCTACCAACCTTGAGAAAAATCTAACACAAACACTATCTTTTGGTGCTGTTCCAGATAAGATTCAGAACACCATAAATCCTTGCACAGATTTTGCACAAGGATAGGACAACAAATACCAGGCTAACTGCCCGAATGGGGGCGTGTGTTTATTTTAAAGTGCTGCCAGGCAGGTTGGCCTCATCAGCACTGAAGGATAACAACTCAGTGAGACTGTACTGCTGATACAACAGTCATAACAGAGCTTCTTTAGCGCTAACTCAAAACATACCCACAACTTTACAGGATAATCACATTTCCAAGAAATCACTCACTGTCCACTTGGCCACACACAGCACAAGCAGATAACATTGCTCCACACCACTGAGGACACAGAACAGCATCAACCACCTCAAAAGAACACAGTTCATGGAAACATCAGGTTTAATTTTCCTAACACTTAGGGGGGAAAAAAAGAAAAGGAACAGACCTTTCACCAACGAACATTAAACTAAAAAACATACCAGTTGACACAGACCAAAATCTGTCTCCAACTGTGAGCAGCAGCACGTTGATATTCACAAACAGGTGAAGCTTCTTTGAACTCTTACCTTTTCAATACTTGAAAGATTAGATTTACCAGTAATTTAAGCACTGGATACAGTACACAACCATACTCATTTTTTTTTTTCAGTCAGCAAACCACTAGAGAGATTACTGAAAGGCCTATTACGAAGGCCAATCACTATCCTTTTCTTGAATGACCACATGAAAATCAGTGACCATTCCACAATGGATTGAAAGGGCCTTTTGTCTGAAGGAAAAGGACAAGGAGTCACAAAGTACCACAGATTCATTTGTAACTCATGCTCTTGAAGAAACTGTATAGCTTCAGTTAAGAGCAAACCCAGAAAAGAACTGGCTTTGAAAACATTATGCCACAACCCTTTCCTACTATGTATATGCCAAGCATATTTTTTGGATTGCTTCTTTCATATTACTAAAAGACAGACAGGCATTCTATATTAGTTGTTTTACAAGATAAGTTGAAAATGCATGCAGAGTTTTGACTTTATTCCAAATCCCTAATTAGGGTCTGAAGCACTATTTGCCTTGTCTAAACATAAAATCACTGGAAGCTTTTTTTTAGTTAGAGATCTAGTGTAAGTGTAATCACACTGGGATAACAGCTGAAAGCATTGTGACTGTTGCTTAATAATCACTTAGTAATTGAGGAAATTTGCTATTACGTATGAAGTGTACAGTGGCCTCTTCATAAAAAAAGATTTTTATAATCCAGAAACCAGCATTTGGCTCTTAACTAATTTTTAAGTTTGTTCCTGAAGTCTCTCACAAAAAACGTCAATTATGTCTGCTGACTTCTGAAAAGTAGGAAAATGTTTCGCTTCTCCCCAGCCCCAGTCACACTTTTGGTTATGAGGTTTTACATGCAAATGCACACACACCCAAATGGGATTTGCACACAGGAATTCATTATGGAGTTTCTAAATAAGCTTCACACAGACAAACATTCAGCAGGAAAGACAGTGGAGGCTAATAAGCAAAACCTGATTTCTTCTAATCCATATCCAAAACTAGGGAAATTACTGCACTTCCATTCAGAAACAAAAGTCACAGCTTGCCCTATTCGTCCATCTGTTCCACCCACATACTGTGAAACTAAACAGTCAAAAATGCCAGTTTTCACTCTCCAGCATCCCAGAGTTCGTATTCCTTGTGATCCTACAACCCTTTCTGAAATGGAGCAATATATTTTGTGCACACTACTGGCCAAGACACCAGGTATGAACTGGATTTAGCTCTTCTGACCATCCTATCAAATCACATCAGGCATGGAGCTGGGCTTTGGTGTATTACAAGACGGCATTACCTGAGCTTGAGGTGCTCAGAAACAAACAGGGCAAAGAGGTGTGAACTCTGCAGCCCCCTGCTAACATCAGTGAAGTTCAAGGCCAAATTTTTTGATATAATAACGCTACACAATGATGCTTACAAGTAACTCTTAACAGGGGGAAGGCGATGGACTAGGATGCCAAAAGTCTAGACTAAAATAGACACTTTGCTATCAAAGTTAACTATTTTGCAACTCTTCACTTTTGTACATGAAGGAGAAAACTTGACGAGAAAACTCATGAACCATCTGGGGAGAGAAGAAAGGGCAGAAAGAAGGAGATAGAAACACAAGGATAGGGAAAGCACACAAAACTAGTAAGGACATAGGGGACAATAGCAACAGCAATAGGTATGAGGTCGTATTCCCCCAGAGCAGCACAGACAATAAAATCCTTAATATTAACAACAAGTTAATTACAATTTACAATCACCTACAAGTTGTTTTTCTTCCCTTGATCTCTGTGCAAAGCCTCACTGCCTGAGTCTTCTGCTCCAAACTGTTATGTAGCTTTACTTTTAAAATCCTCCAGTGCACAGTGAAAAGTGGAGTTTGACCTTTCCTTTGGATGCGTAAAGCACCACTTCAGATTGTTCTGAGGAAGTGCTTGAGGATTTATTTTTTTTTTGTATTCTGCATAACTAATATTACTTAACAGTGTGCAAAGACCTTTAAGATTTGAGCCCTGAAAACATACTGGAAAATACAGTCCCTAGAACGACAATGGAGGCAACACGTGGACAAAACAGAACACAAATATAATGATGTAGGGGAATTACCACCAAACACAGGTTAGCTGTAACTACTGACAGGCATGGCTTTGGTACTTCCACCACTGCTAGGAGAGAACGTAAAACATAAAACATTTTTCAGGCCACTGGAATCTTGTGCTTTCTCTTAAAAGTAGACCCAAACCGTAAGTTTCAGTTCTGGACAAGTATGCCCTTAAAATTTCAGAAATGGTAAGAAGGTATCCTGACATTGCCTTGTTTCCCTTTCTTTGAGAAAGCATAGGTAAGAAAAACTGATCTAGATTCAGAACCCAAACTTCCTCAACATAGAAAGTACTTGGAGATGCTTGTGTTCAATTTTTAGGCTTATTACTAAATGCCAAACAAAACAGACTCCAGCACACGTTCCTTCTCAGGGTCCATTAAGTTCAGAAGCAACTGCCTGGGTAAGGACTGTGGAAGCAGACCCTTCAGTTAAGGGCAGTCCTGTAAACACTTTGAAGGACGTTTAATTTCCTTCATCTTAATCATAACACTTTTCTTATACAGTACAATTCCCAGAGTTGTGACCTTACCTTGTTTCATGCTTATAAAGCACCTGACACAGTACAATCCTTATCTTGATTGGTGTCTCATTACATTTAACAGATCCTGCTGTTCTCCTAAATTGCCAAATTTCTTCAACTCCCTTAATGCAATTAGCAGAACACTCAAAACCCAGCAGCAGCATTCAGCTTCAGCAGGCTCTGATGAAGCCTCATAAAACTCAGCCGATTCTAACCTGGAAACCATTCCATGTTTACACAGTTTGACTGCATCCACAGAAACAATTGTGGCAGGACACAGTGTCCAGCCCACAGCAGTTTAAAGACTCTAACTAGTGGCATTCAACAGGTTACCTCCCAGAAGGGCTTCTTGCATGGCTAGTGCAAATATGTTCCTGGTTAGCCCTGGCATTTTAGATGCAACACTCCTTTCCACTTTCAACGTACAAAGTCTTTAGCTGGCCTTCCTTGAATAATCATGTTTTGGATGGCATTTTATGGTTGCATCAGGAGCCCAAAGAAACAGGAGAAAGATGTTTCATAACATACACTGGTAATTCAAATAAAGAAGTTAACAGAAAGGAATTCCCACAGAAGAATATTAGTTGCCTTGAAGCATGTAAAGCTTTTGTACATGTTCAAGCTGGAATCAACCAAACCAATGCAGGAGAATGTGACCTGGAATGAAACTGATGGAGTTCCTGAGGTACCTCTTATCTCTCCTAAAGAAAACAAGTAAAAGTGATTCAGACTGCATGATGACAAGGCTGAGGAGGAAACTTATACTATTCATTTATAGCTCAACAATAGAAGCATTGCATAATGATAGAAAATAAAAAAACATTGCCAGTTCTCTGCTTACCGACAAATTCCACACCTAATGATTATGTTTTGCATTCACTGTGAGAAAGACAACAAACGTTAAAAAAAAAAGAAAAAGCCCTATCACCTCAGCAGTCTTTTACCGTGGCACAGACAAATTAAATCCTTAAACGGGTGCACTTGTGCAGGAACAGGAGCTAGGGCACAGCAACCTTTGTCCCTACCTTGCAGTACAGTAGGTCAGGGCTCGCAGCAGCGCTCCACAGCCCATACAGAAACGTGAGGCAACATTTCAGGAGCAAACGCAGCGCTGGCTCAGCGCGTTTGGCTGCGAAGCCAGGCGGGGATGAAGGGCTGCACCGGCACAGCGCCAGCTCCCATCCCGTTAATCATTTATGCCCGAAGCTGTTACTGAACAGCCTGGAGCAGCGCAGCCCAACAGGGCTCCAGCAGCGCCTAGGGGCCGGCGGAACCGCGGGCAATGGCGATCGACTGCAGAGCGGCTCCCCGGGCACCCCGGCCCGGGGCTGCGGGGCCAGGGCCGCGCTCCCCGTGCTGCCGGAGGGGCCCGCCCGCCTCAGGGTCGCGAAGCGTTAGGGAAGCGGCCGGCCTCCCCCACCGCCACAGAGACTTCCCTGCCCCTGCAGGGCTCCTCACCCTCCCGGGGGTTCCGGCGCAGGTGCGGTGCGGAGGAGAGGGCAGGGCAGGGCGGCGCCTTACCTCAGAGCCGCCGGGCCGCAGCGACGCCGTGCCGCCGCGGTAGAGGCCGGGAGGGCGGCAGCGGGGCGCGGCGGTGGCAGGGCCGGCAGCCCGCCGGGAAACGCCCCACGCCCCGCCCCGGGCCCGCCTCGCCAACGGCCGCAACGGCCGCCGTCCCCAGCAACGGCCTTCCACCGGCCCAGCTCCCTGACGGCGGGCCCGTGGTGAGGAGGTTCCCCGGAGCCCCTCGCTGAGCACGGCGAAGCAAGCGTCACCGAGAGCTGCCAGCCCCTGAAGCTTCCCGTCCGAGAAGGCTCCTTGGCAAGCTCCCCGGAGATAAAAATAAAAAATCATCTCCGTTTTTTCAGGAATCGATGTTTTAAAATACTGCCTAAAAGCACAAATGCATAGTCTGGGTTGTTAACCCAATGGTACAGGAGCAATAAATAACTATTCCCTTAAATTTAAACACTAGAACATGCAGATACAGCCGCACGCTTGGAACTAAAGAAAACTACAGCAAATTTTCCATAAACAACTGTAATCTGGATTTACTGTCAGTATTGGTGTCTTACACCATCACCGGCGGTACCCTCGACCCAAACACATACCAGTTCTCATCTTTGCTAGCAACACGAGCCCCAAGGACTGGAAAATCGTAGCGCTTCCTCTAAAAATCTTTACCTGCCTCTTTTTCTGCAAATGGAGAGGAGGCTCCCTTGGCTTTAACACACCTCTACTTTATCTTTCCACCCTCGGCAAGAAAATTAACTGCTTACACTGCCAAGCCCAGCTTGGAGGCAGCACTGGGTCCTCACTGTTTTCAGCCAAAGGTTCCCAGACCTTGGCGTGGAAAATAACTCAAGGCGGGATTTGTCACGAGCAGGGGCCCAACCCATCCTCCAAACCAGGCGGTGTGCCTCCTCACGGCGGGTCAGTGGTTTAGCAGGGGACCAGCGCGGCATTACAGCACGCGGTTTTTGGTGGCGGTGGTGTCCCAGAGAAGCTCCCTTCTACTCTGGTTGGGTGCAGTTGCTTCATGTAGCGGATGGGTTCGCCCACCTCCTTCAGAGAGCTGGGCACAAATTAAATGCTCAATGATACGGTGTGGCCACAAGTTCAGAATTAACTTTTCTTTTGGAATTGCATCTTCAAAACTGTTCAGATCTGCAGTAAATGTTGGTTTATTTTAAACAGCTTAACTTTGAATGTCCAGGTTTGTATTTGCACTCAGAGTACTCTCACTAAAGTACCACGGACATTTATCTGCACCCTGAACTGTATGAATTTTGTCTGTGAGTTGTGGAAATGATTCTCAAGTTCAAGAAAATAGTGCATTATATTCATAAAACAAAGGTGCTGCTGAGCTTTCCACACAAGATAATAGATGTGAATCATGAAGCTGAGACTCATCTAAAGGAACACAGTGAAAACACATAGGATGAAAGGCTCTGAAGGCTTTGCAAATTGTATTTGGATGGGAGAGAGCAGGGAGAATGTGGGAAAAAGAAGAATGAAAAAGGATCCTGCTGTTTAGCTCACGCATAAACTGTATGTGCTCAGTCAAAGGTCACTTCTTTTATTTTCTCATTAATTTCAATGGCCGTAGATGGTATATGAAGAACAACTTCAGAACAGCCAGAAATAGTTTAGGTTTTTCCATGACAATGCAGTGGTCAGAAAAACCCAAGTGGTAACTTCATTACATATCTTTACTTTTGACTTTTTAAAAAGTAGTGGCTAAAAGAAAGTTAATCATTTGAAATGAACTATATAAATTTATATAGAAAAGTTAAATCAAAATCAAATGGTCTTCTTTTTATGTATTTGCCAATAAAGTTTTTTTACCCTGTGTACATTGAAATTACTTCCTGTAACAATTCCTGGTTGTTGTTTTTTTGTGGTTTTGGGCAGGGAAATCCAACGCTGCTGGTGAGAAATGGTGTATTTGGACAGTTCTGAGGTTGAGGTGTCTAGGTACTAAACACAAGTGAGGAAAAAAACAAATGGGAAAACAAAGAATAAAGCTTTGGGAAGTCCGCAGGTGCACGCGAAAGCTGGCACAAGGAAATTGCCACCCACAGCAACTGAAAGTAGAGGCTAGAATGAGAACAGAGAAGAAATCATAAATGCTCTGCAGTGAGGTTTATGAATGACCACCTCAAACAAATTTTCAGGGAACAGGAGCTCTTCAACGGAGACTGATGCAACAGCTGCCAACTGCTTTTCAGGGACTAAAAAGCCAACACCAGAAGCTGATCTCCACACAAAGGTGTCACAGATTATATACATCCATGTTGAAGGTGTTTTAGCACTACTCTTACTAGCTTTCCACTTTTTGCAGCAAATGTGCAGATCTACATTGACTTGCAGTATATATGGCTGTATGGTGAGCCTACATTGTCTAAAAGAGGATGCCAGCTGCCCAGCGCTTAGTTCTCATCTCCTGTTTATGCCAAATAGCAGTGTGAACATTATGGTCCACACATGTTGCAGCATTTGGCTCCGACATAAAGTTTATTCACAAGTAAAAGTAGAATGATAGACAGTAACAAACATCCCAGCAGGAACCTTTGGGCTCTATTAGAAGTGAGATGGCCTACTGGTCAGAGCTCTGACTTGGGATTTTGCATTAAATCCTCAGTTAGAATCACAGAATATCCTCAGTTGGAAGGGACCCACAAGGATCATCAAGTCCAATTCCTGCCTCCACAAAGGACCACCCAAAATTCAGACCATGTGTCTGAGAGCGTTGTCCAGATGCCTACTGAACTCTGACAGGCTTGGTGCCATAACTACTGCCCTGGGGCACCTGTTCCCATCCCTGAGGAATTATTAAGAATGACGAATGTCTACAGCTACTGCCTCGCTGAGGTGCCCTTGCAATGTCTCTGGTGCTGTTGGGAAGCTGGAGCTTCTGGGTTACATAGAGCAAGGACCTGATCCTTCTGACCGTGTAAACAAGATAACCCCACAGAAAGACTGGGAAGAAGGAGGTAATTGGCTGCAATTGCTTGGATGGCTGAGGGGTGTTTGCACACAAGGAGGAAGGGACCCTGAAAAGGCAGCGACCACTGATCCTGTGGCCTGAAAACTCCAATGGCTAGGGACAGTTATTAACACTGTCCTGATACCATCTGACAAAGGGACGTCCTATTGATCAAGTGGCAAGCTATATGCACTGTACCGCATCCTGGAAAGTCGACCTGAGATTAGCAGCAAGAGCCAGGATAATATGGAGGGTCCAATATTATGGGTAGCCTTGAGGAAACCACCAGGAAAGAGCAGAACTATCACCTGATTATGCTAAAGGTAGAGTTTGTAATAAATGTATATTCATAAAATGTATATTCATATAATGGTTTTTAAGTATGTGCTTCACAGAGGTGAGGGGTGGAATGTATTGTGCACAATCGGCAGGGGTCTGGTAGTGGGGGTAAGGGGTGTGACCTCTGTGGGATGTGCTCAGAGACTCCCCTGTGACAGTTGCAGATGGCTCTGCAACAGACAAACCAGACCCACCAAGTGCCAAAAGTGAGCCAGTCAGAGCAGTTTCTACTGCCTCTGCAAAAACATATTAAAGTAAGAGGAGACATGCAGAAGATACAAGAGACGCCAGGGCAGTAGGGACATGAGAACAGGACAAAAGCTAGGGGAAAAAAAACAAACAACAACAAAAAATAAACTAGCTGCTCCTGCAAGAGCAGGAATAAAACTAGCCACCTTGAGCATGAGCACAGAGAAAACTGAGGATGAGGTACAACTGGAAGGGGACTGCAAACAGAGGAGGAACCACCATACACCGATCCCGGTCTCCCACACTGCCCTTTGCCTCACTGAAAGGCAAAGGGACTGGGGAGCAGGAAAAGTGTCTAGAAGGGAGCTGAGTTGTGCCTCTACAAGTGTTTGATTTTTTCAATACCAGAATCAGTAATTAAGTTTGTTAATTGGGAAGAAATTTAATCAATTGAAATTCCCCTGACACACAACTGTTTCTGGCTCGCAAGAGGGAGAAATTGATTCAACACAGAAATTTGGAAGTAAACTGATGCAATCACAGCAGTCTGGCAGGGGATCTAAGGGTGAAGATATGGAAAATGGCAAATTACATAGCTCATGTTGTAAAACAGTTGCTAATCTGGGGCATAAATGTAACATGGGTCTTTTAAACCAGGAGAAGGGCTGATGATAACATTTTATCCTGGCTTTAGTTAACTGCAGTGAAAATTTGCAATCTTAACGGAAAAAAAAAAAAAAAAGTTCAAAGAGACACCAGAAGCGATTACCAGAGATAAGTCTTCAGGAGATAGCTGTTTACATGCTCAGCTACGGAGAGAGCTGCCAAGCAATGAAAAGGCAGAAGGTCCTTTCAAGGACCTGTGTGGAGTCCTAAGGAGCGTTATATAGAGTAACAACACAGAAAGAGGAAAATGAAGATTCATGATAGCTACAGCAAATTCTGACAGTCAGTCACACTGGACCAAAATCCTAGAGGCTGGCTTCCTACACGTTATCAGCAGAAACCTGTATTCAGCATTTAGAAGAATTTTGTAAATAGAAAAGCTTCTGTGTTTGCATGTGCGATCCCAAGCAAAAAAACAAGGAAGTTGGCTTTTTTGGCTCCTAAAGCTACGGGTCAAATTTAGAAAGGATAATTTGCAACCCACACACAAGTTCGGCCATTATGTTTGCTCAGACAAGGCCTGAATTTGACTAAATGCTTATGAGCACGCAGACTATATACTATATAAACAAAAATCCGTTTTGCAATGAGAATATTTATATCACAGATAAGTGAAAGTGCTGCTCTGAGATCTCACATTTATTTGAAAATACAATGTCCTCAAGTGACTGTGACAAAGTATAATCTCTAAGAGAGTATTTTTTTAAAAAGATTGAGAAACTGACTGTTTGGTTAAAATGTTCAAAGAAAGAAGCAGTTAAAAAAAAAAAAGAAAAAAAAAGAAAAAAGAACCTAACAGGAGCATTTTCTGATTCCAGAAACAATGCAGCAGTATCTTTTGGTGTCCAGTGTTTCAGACTGAGTGGACTTGAGCAGGGTGGTAAACACTTAAGAATGAAGTTCAAAAAGAAACAAAAAGGAGCCTTGAGCTCACTCTTGTATTAAATGGAAAAGAAGTGAGGAAAAGCTTGGCAGAAATCAGCATAATAATAGGCTTATTGTTGAATCTGAAAGCTTCATTTTCCAACAGCGTCCCTTTTCTGGGAAGCTGCACAACCATTCTGAAAGCACTTTCTATAGAGATGATAAATATATGGTGGAGATTTATGCACATTCAGATTAAGTCAGGAAATCAGTCATGAAAATGTAATTAAATAGAGACAAAAACCTAGAGGAAAAATTACTATCCCCGCCCCCAAAACAAACACAGCTAACAATACGCTATATCAGGTCCTCGGATTCTGACTCTGACTTTGGCACCTATTCTTGCTCACGCCACGTATAGGGCAAGCAACCTCATCCTCGTTCCTGACTGTGGTTCCCAGGACTCCAGACAGGGGCACTCTGCACAGCAGCAGATTCTGGGCTGTAGCAGTGTGTGAACAGACTAGGCTTGATATCTTTGGTCCACGCCCCCCCCCCCCTTTTTTTTTTTTTTCAGCACAAGTTCTTAATTCATAAGAAGGTAAAGGCATACAAAGAAAAAAATGTTCTGTAGCTCTAGATGGAATTGTTTGAGACCACAGTCTTCCTGGTCCTGTGGGGACATCCAAACAGGAGGGAAAAGATATAGAAACAGCCCTCCATGACACTAGCTGACCCCCCAAATGGCTGTGGTTGGCTGGAAGAGTTTCTGATAACGGCTTACAGTCCCAGGACACTGGTGCTGTGTCAGTTTAAATGCTCATCTGATGAGTTCCACCATGCACTCAGGATGCTGGTATGTGCTCTCTAAAGGAACAGCTGGAGAGGTACTTCCTTTAGTTAGCAGCAGTGGTAGATTTTTGCTCTGTGGTTGGACTAGACCCTGACAGTCTCACTATTTAGCTTTAGGCATTCAACTTGGGTGCCTAAGCGAGAAGCCTCAGTACCCTGGATTGTCATGGAAGCACAGCTGTCCCACTGACTCTACAGGAGCCTTCAGCCCTGTAAGCACCAGAGTTAGGTACCTTAAGTTAGACTGTTAAAAACCCCAACGCAGGGATGACCTAAACATTCAGTGTTACTTCTGTTACTTTCCTGTAGCACTTGACTGTGAGGAAAACTACCCTCAGTAACCCAGATGTCACTGTCTGTACTCCAGGAGCTTACTGCTTTGTTCCAAAAGGGCTTGGCCTACCCCTAAAGCTCCAGCTAGAAAAGAACAGGGGACATCCATTACCTAGTAGCACTACTGTATTGCTGTCCTCTATCTGGACTTGATACTGTGAGCAGAAAAATCTAATTGTTCATATGGTAGATGAGAGCATTTGAACCTTACAGTCTCCATTTTAGAGCAAACAGCTCAGTCTGTCCAGGCACAAATATGTGAGGTGTTGTGGGAGCTGACTGTTTTGACACAGAGGTGGCTCTTTCCCTTTCAGCTTAACAAAATGCACAGCCAACTAAAGAGTGTTAATGGTACAGCAAACACATTGACTGAACAAAATTTAGTAAAAGAAGTCCTTCTGTTTCACATCACTGCAACTCCAAAACATGCAAAGTGAGTATTGCATCATAGACCACTGAGCAAACTACTCCAGCTTTGAAGACATGGTATATAAATGCTGTAGCTCTGTGAAAATCTTTAACTTGTGTATCAGGACTTCTTAATTAATACATACATATGTTAAATCTTGTCCTAATTCTCTGAATTGGCTTGAGGCCTGGTGCCTGACAGATCTCACATGGGAGCTAAAGGCAGAAGCAGATGAAAAAAACTTGACATCTAAAAGATATAATCTGCTTCCAAATTTTGCAATGCAAGATGATCTATAGAAGAAACTATTTACAATCCTTCCTCCCATACAACTGGAAAAAACAAAAAGTTCTACAAGAAGTATTGCAATTCTGATTCCTACATAAGAGTTCTGTCCTAGCAGGTGTACAAAATGGTACGTTAGCCCTTACCCTCCCTTTTCTGCTAACAAGCATGATTTACAAAAGTTGGAAGTTTTTACCACAGAGGCTATTTTACTAAAGTATTCCATTGCCAACTTGGAGATGTATGGGAGTTTAACTGACACATTAGTAGGAGATGAATGTGTGTAACAGGGAAACACAAAGTAGGGACTCCACTTGAGGACTGGCTTTGCATATGGATGTTAATCTGGTCTCCTTCACATTAAAAAAAAAAAAAAAGTCATCTGCACAAGATAATCCTAGCCAGAAGGAAAAAGTGAAGAGCAAAGATATTCAGTGCTTTGGAGTGTGGTTTCAGCTCAGGAAACTGAACATGAAACTTATCTGGGAAGCAAAACTAATAATGGAAGTGGCACATTTAAATAATGATTTGACTACTGCAGTCAGGAGTTTGAGGAGTTTAGTGGTTCAGGCTATTGTTGACACAGTGATATGTCTGATGTAGTATTTAAAGAAGGGTTGACCAACAGGTGGAAACACATAATTAAGTTGTAAAAAAACAACATATGCAAGGATTAGAGTTCTAGTGTTGCTACACAATGGGCAGTGAATTAAAGGAAAGTGGTAAAAAATTAATAATGTAATAACGTCAGAAAGAACTACAAGGTGTTAAAAAGACAAGGGGAAACAAGGTTTTATCAATAAACAGCATTCTTCAGAAGTACAATGATCATGACAGAAAACGTCAGCAGTGTGATCCAGAAACGACCAAGGTCACTTAAGGCAAACACAGATTTTGATCCTGTCTCTGAAGAGACTCGAGTGAAGCTCAACAGGTAGATTCCTCAAAAATAAAGTGTCCCCACACCTCTGAGCAACAGAAAAACAGTACCTCTATTTAAAAGTGAGGGAGTCCCACCTCAGAAAGTGCCTCAAAGACATCTGCATAGAAAAGCTGTGTGAGAACTAAAGGCTGAACACAGGAACCTACCTTGTAACAGCTGCTGAAAGTTACACAATATTGAATCTGCTTAGCACAGCACTCTGGCTAAAACAAGAACAAAATTTGTCTCTATGCAATTATTTGATTTAATGCACAAACACTGCTTGCTGCTTTCAAAGACCAGAAAGCACAGCTTATGGGCTAAGGAGATGACAGAGCTGACACTAAAGGAAAACAAGGCTGAAGACAAAGAGGACAAAACTGACAAAGGGACATATGTGTGTGTATATATATTTTTACACATTACAAAAAAATAAAAGTTGTGGGTCATTCTTCATACAGGTGCTGTCCATGTAACAGAATTCAGACAACAATTCTGTAGTCATGCTCCACAAATCTACTAGAAGGTAATTAACATGTCCTATTTATGACACATTTCATTGTACAAGAATAAATGTATTTATTAAAATGATTAGGCTGGCTTCAAAAGTCTAGGAGAAAGATATTATTATACTCTAGCGTATTTCTCCATGAAGGATATGTAAGGAGGTAACTCACAGAGACGTGCACGTTACTTCAGCTCTTCACTGCCATTACTACTGCAGAGACAGATGCAAAGACCATTCTGTTCTGCCCCATTCATCCACCAGCAAAGCTGCCAATCAGCTTTCAAACTCAGAATCCTAACAGATATGAATGTTTGAGGCCAGATTTTTCATTGTGTCCTACATGCTGAATCTCATATGAAGTTTAATGAAAAGGAAAGGTGGAACAAAAGGCTGTCCTTTGGTAAGATCACCTGCACATTAAGAGGCTGATTACACTGTTTGCACTATAACACGCATAAAAATAATCAGACAAAACTTAGAACAAGTATTTGCAGGAGTAAAACATGGCTAGAGCAAAACAGAGATGCCTTAACCAGGGTAAGTCTGCCCCAAAGCAAAATCAAATCATCTAAGGGAAAAAAAGAGTTATTGGGAGGGGAAGGAAAAGGGCCCCTTGCCCTATCCACAATATACCCCAGAAGGTTTAGTGGTATCACCATGCCTGGTGGTACTGTGAAGCCTTTGTGGGTGTAGGAGCATCATAAAAGATCTGGATGGACCTAGATGGTCTTTTCTATCCAACAGTGAGTGTAGTTTGCTCATGTAGGTCTTGGAGGAAACAGTTACCTGAATGGCCTGATCCCTCTTGTAAAACTCATCATGTCATGTGAGTTTACCCTGCTGCATTTGCCACACAATAACAAAGTATTTAGCTATTTCTCCCCACTATGTCACAACACCAGACAATCTGTGTTTTGTCTACAGCAAAGTAAGAGTTAATCACCCAGTAGAAACAGGGAGAGAAAGAGAGAAAGTGAGCCAGGAGGAGACATAAGGAAGCTGCAAGCTGCAGCAGTTACGTCATTCAATTCCCAGCTTTAAATACGCCCTTTGAAGTGGAACAGGTTTTTTATGTTAAAATAAACTGCTTTTCAGTATGCATCATTGTTTATGGTTGCAAAAATGACTCCACTTGAACTCTAAACTGGATATTCAGTATCAAAAAAAATACTGGAAAATTTATGTGCAGACCCCCAACATTCCTACAGCTCCCACGCTGCATTCAACACTTATTAGCAGCAGCAGTAGCATTACAGTAACAGCTGACAGTGTTTTGCAGGCATAGTTCAGAAACTTTATCTTGATCCCCAAAAACCACGGGATCAGTGGTATAACTCCACAACTAACAAGTCTGACTTAACTACAGAAAAAAAAAATCAATGTACTATCTTTGTGAACTTTACTTGTCAACACGATCTTTAAGAACTACAGAAGAGAACATGCCATTGTGAATAAATAAATGCTGTGGCTGCCAAGCTGAGTTTCAAAGCAGTCACCATTCTTCTGCCTCCTACACCTCACGTAATTAGACTATAAATACAAAGCAGAAGTGCAAATAACTTTCTCATCAGAGTGTAAGTCTGCAAAAGTTCCATACTTGAGACACCTGAAGAGGTTTGGCAACTTCGCAAATCAAATCCACATAATCTATTATTTTGTTAAAAACAGAAAATTGAACAATAGGAGGCATTTCTAACAGACCTCTCAAAATGATGGGTAACGTCCACAGGGAACAATGGGAGGACTTCACTGTTCTTTTTCTCCTATGTAGATCTTGCTTCAGTACTTAAAGGGTTCACCCTTGTTGCCTATGAGATCTCCAGGACTCTGTAGATTTGTTAAATCTATGTCAGAATTGCTGAAGTTTTATCTTCCAAACGAGAAATAAGAGATTTGTGTGTACTGTACATTAACAAATGATGAAAAGGACCACACCAAATGCCTGCTGTGTATTTGTGTTTCTGTAAGCAACAGATATAAATTACGGATTGCAAACTTTGTGCGATACCAAGCCCTAAGTCCAAGAAGTATTGAACTGTACTGAAGCAGGCTAGGAAGCAGTTAACTTCAACTAAATTATGTAATGGAATAAGCTGCATTTTCAAAAACAAAATCCCAAACAAGAGAAGCAATGAGAAAAAAGAGAGGCTTACACATA
This sequence comes from Cygnus atratus, assembly GCF_013377495.2. NCBI lineage: Eukaryota > Metazoa > Chordata > Aves > Anseriformes > Anatidae > Cygnus > Cygnus atratus. The sequence continues at coordinate 466,755 of NC_066367.1, forward strand.
TTTCTTCAAAAATATCTCTATGAAAGGATAAAACACCAGATTTAGAATAAAATCTAAGGTAGGACTTTGAGGTACAGTAAAATGCAGTTCTGGTACTTGTTCTGGGAATACCATCAATTGGCTACAATCACTTTATCAAAGTGTTGTGATTAACAAAATAGAAAGCTGCACAATGGTCAAGTAAGATGAAATGCTAGCAGTTTTCCAGATTGTGGGTTCAGGAAGATATCATTTGTCATGCTCAGCATTGCTATTGCAAAGCTGCTCTGAGATCAAAATCCTGATTGTAATCCATCAAACCAATAACCACAGCAAGTCAAATGGCTGAGCAATTGTGACGACAGAGCTGGCTGCAGGGATGCTGCTAGGAATTAATATGTGAAGCTGCTGTCAGCATGTAGAAATCTCTGGATGAAGGGGAAAACAGCATGATAGCTGTCAATAACAGTAATACTGGAATGATATCAAAAGAGATATTGAAAACAAACCCAATTGTGTCACTGATTTTTGAAGGAGAAATATTTAGGCTTGCTGCTTGCAATTCAAAAAAAAGGTGTGCAGAGCTCTACACATCTCTTCACCTGGTATGGGCAGAACAACAAATTTCCATTCCCAGTCCATACAGAGCAATGGGAGCAATTGCCCCATCTCTGCTCTGCCCCTACTGCTTTCACAGGAACTAGCCAGGCAGCTACAGTCTCAAGGTGACGTTCAGGATGGGAGTGCCAGGCAGAAGAATCAGCCTGCTGGGCAGTTCAAACTAACTGAAAACTGCCTTCCCAGGTGGACAATAAGAATACCACTGTCATGCAAAATCGATTTTGCTTGGGGCCACTGGTAGCACCCGGGCTCCATCTTGCCTCCTAGACAGGGTGTGAGAGAACTACTTGAATCATCGTTGCAGAAGCCATCTGGCACTTTTGCCTCCATGAAAACAGGATCAATGCATCACTCACCATGATTCTGGGCAAACCCTGCTTAGCTTACCCCCACCTCAGAGAAGTCTTCAATGTGACAGGAATCCAGAAACAGTAATCCCCTCTTTAGTTCCTGCTTCCTCTTCCCTTTGTCATTTTCACGCTTTACCTCCTTTCCATGGTACTCTTGCTTTAGTGTACCTTTTTTTCCCCCCATCTAAATATAGCAGCTCTTCAGCCTTTTTGTCTCTGCTACAACCTTGGCCGCCTTTAATGGATCCTGCATGAAATTAGGCCTAGTTTCCATTCTAATCAACTTTAGTGACTTATACTTTTAATTAGACCTTTAATATTCCTCCAGTTTGCATAGATGGTGCATTATAAAGAGCCCTTCCCAAGTGTCATTGGGGTTTCAACTTGAGAGGAAAAAACATTTCACAAATGGTATTTTAACAAATGGAAATATAAGCAATTTATCACAATTCATTATGATTTTATTCTCTCCAGCTGGAGCAGCGGACATGTTAATACATTTTTCCAGTTGAAATAGCACCATGTGATTTATTATTCCATACGGAGTAGGGGTCCAACAAGTACCCTGCTTGGACATAAACTCCATGGGATTCTCAACATACTGTAAATTGCTGGATCTGAGTAACCCCTCTCCAAAACCACAGTGGGCCTCTGACTGCCTTGCATGCACAGATTTAACAGGTTAACTGAACAAATTAGACTCACTTCAATAGCCCCTTTGTGTTCAAGATCTGACCCACAGAAGAACTCTGCAAGTTTAAAGCACCAGACAAGTGGTAAGTATTACTGGGTCACATTTTGAGGTTCAGGATCAGTTGTTACTTAATGTTTATTCAGGCAAACTTCCACCGAAGTGGAGCACTGAATCAAAAACCCAGTAAGAACCTCCGAATTTCATCCATTATTAATCATTTGACGTATCAATCAAATGTAATGTTCTCTGACTTTTTTTACTCTTACCTGATTAAATATCATTACAAATAAAAGGTATTCAACCCTTACTTAAAAAGTGTGATTTACTGCCAGCCAACCTGCTCATCTCTAGTGGAGTGAACTGGGAAGTTTCTATGAGAGTTCTTGAAACAATCCTTCATTACAGTTACAATTACTGTTAGTTCTTGACTGTATTTAACAATAATTACCATGATCACTCCAGAAATGAACTCCGGAAGAAAACACATATCCTAAGAATATTAACTGTGTGTATACCAACAACATTTTTAAGGTGTCACTGAGATCCTTTCCCATCATATCAGATATGGCACTGCCATTAAATATACTCAAGTGGTTTAAAGCAATGAGAGATTTCCTTGTATTAATATGAGTAGATCTCTTATTATTTCCTATCTCCTTTACAATTTGTTTATCGAAGTATTTGTTTCCTACTTATCATTTGGAATTGATTGAATTTAGAGACAAGCAAGACACTAAAATTTTGAACCTAACTAAAACACTTAATCCCGTGAAAATAATAAAGATAAATTCATGGAGCCACTGGCATTAGTGCCACCAGGATTTTACTCTGTGTGCTGGAAACCTGGCAGTTTGCTACACCAAGACTAAAGGTATATTTGACAGCCTCGTGGTTTTCAGAAATTATTTGCTTGGTAAGGTAAAGTATGCTACATACTCATTTCTAGATTTTGAAGATGGAAAGACTTGCTCCTGTCAGCTGAGGAAGTGACATTTCAGCCAGAAAAAGAGTGCCTGAAGTTTTTAACGTCAGTGGTACAAGGTCAGGTCACAGGTCCATCTCTCAGTCACAGTCAGTAACTGATGGTTAAGAAATCACATGATGAGAGAGCAAGAGTGAGGTGCTTTTCCAAAAAAAAAAAAAAAAAAAAAAAACGCCTTTTCAGTTTCCAGAAATTTTCAGCTTAGGCACCTTTTTTTCTGGTATAGTAGAAATGATTATGAGCAAGATCTTAATGTTTCAGAGTTTGAACACAGGAAATGCCAAACCATACCTGAGTGTTTATACAGGTGACAACTCACAAAGCCCAAAAAGTTGCCTGGGTCAAGGCCAGACTCCTATACCACTTGCAGAACTGAAAAATTAAAGGTTGAGAGACAATGAGAAGACAGGCATGTTTTTCAATCTTGACTGATTTTGCTCTGAGGTTGCCACAACATGAGAGACGGCGAACCTAGACTGTGTTACATTCTCACTGTTTACAAAAGACATCTTTACCCAAAGGTGTATTCTGGAGAAATACTGAGCCAAACTCTGGAGATCTTATTTCATTCGACTTCTGCAGATCTCAGGAGAACTTTAACAAGGTTTTACACAGGTATTATAATATTTCGGCCTATGGTAAATAAAATGTATGGGGAAAACATTCTCTGTCCAATCCACGGAAAGGAAATAACCCAGCTTCTTAGATCAAATCTAACCCCTTTGAAGGCAAGTGACTCTAATAGGGGATAAGTTGATCCCTAATTCTTGAACACACTAAATATTTAATAATTAATGAATAATAATCTGTTGCATTGGTTTTTTGGAATTCAGATTTGAGGGACAAGAAGTTTGAGGCTCAGAATATTCTGCGCACAAGAAAATACCTGTTTTTAAAACCACCAGTAAAATGAATCAGAAAAATTGTTGTTCTGAGTATGAGATAAATGAATGGGAGAAATGCTTTTCTATTTCAACCTAAAATATGGACAGACAGAAATAAAGAAAAAAATTACAACTATTACATATCCAAATTCCAGGGAAAGAGCTGAATATATGAGGTGTTTTTTTTTTCTCATATGCAAGGCAGAAATATTTCATAACAATTTGCTATACATATATAAAACATGGTATTCTCCCATTTTTCTTCCCCCTAAAATGAAACCCCAATATAGCAGAGGGAGTTCTAATCCAGTTCTGCTATTTATCCACTGAGAATGCTCCTTAGAAGAGACAGTATGCTGCAAACAAACAGTCCAACTTAAAAAGCCAAATGATGTAAATCAAATGCAGAGCAACTTTCAGCAGATTTCAACGAAAGCAACTTGTATCAGTATGAAGTTATTTCCATCTGCAAAATCCTTGTCCTGACAATCTTTTGTTTTGCTTAACAAAAGCACGCACATTTGCCATTTGCACAAATGAGAGAATTTCCTGTTTGCTACATAGGAACTGAAACAAGAACTCACATATATGCACATCAGCTCTCCTATCTGAAACACTGGGAAAATACATCAAAATAACTCTGAGCATAGCCTAAACAGGCTCAGCACTGTCTACATCAAAATCATGATGTGAGCACAGTCAAAACTGTGAGATTGCCTTCAGACCATAATACGTTTTAAAAATAATTTGTTTACCTTTGATTTTGCTTTTTGAATCTTCATTGTGATTCACAGTACCACCACAAGAAATAAAAATGCTAGTTTAGAAAAATCAGAAGCAGTATTTTCACTTGATCATATGCTGCCAGGAGCTGGAACTTGAATAACAATACAAGATACTGCAAAAGTCAAAATAAATTGCGAGAATGAATTGTGACAAAATTTCAGGAAAAAAATCAGCTGAACAACAACAACAAAGAAATGAGTATCCCCAAGCTAGGCATCCAAAAATAAATAATAATAAAATTAGGCAAATTAAAAAAAACAGAAGATTTATACTGTTGTTATTATTCAAAGAATAATTATATTAAGAATCAGCTTTGTGTAAGAGCAAAAACTAACAGGAATAATGTTGCTTATAGTGTAGCATTACAAGTCGTGTCAGTATGAAAAGAGAACAATAACAGACTTGGAGAGATGGGAGGCAGAATGGGCTCCCGGAACAGGTCTGGTCTATCCTGGCATGTCTTTGTCCAACATCGCTGAGGGAAGTTGCTCAGCCTCTCTGGATACTCCAGCATTTCAAAGCCTGCAAAATTAGATGATCTTTTCTCATACCAGACTTCCATTTTCCTTCCTGTATATTAAACTAATTTCCCCATGTCCAGTGGACAAGGACAACTTATCACTGTTCTCCTTCGAATGATTCTAATATTTTAATGTTTATCTTCACTCAGCTTTTTCTTTCCTGGACTAAAAAGTTGCCCTCCCCCACTTTATCTCATAAGCAGTATTTTTTTTTAGCTTTCATTATCATCTCAGTTTCCACAGGCTCAGGTTCTCTACAGAGTTCTCACAAAATCTTGTGACTTGCTTTATATATGAATACCCATAAAAGTGCACCTACAAACGATACCACAACATTAAATAAATAAATTAACTTATCAATCAACAGCCTCATTGCCAAAAGATTCACGATCCCTCTACAACAATGTTTTATCTGTACTGCAGTATTTTTTCCAACCAGATTTGGGGTAGGAAATTCATTGATGTCTATTCTGTAATGCACCTTCAACACTTAAGACAACATACAAAAACCATGCACAGGTTCAATAGCAGCTTTGAATTTTAAACATTGTAAAGTAACTGGAACATTTCATTTTCTCATAAAGGTGATGAAATTTGAAACAAACCTAAATGTTTTCCCCTCGGAGAGAAGCCCAGGGAGTAGCTCAAAATCCTGGATGCTGAGGAAAGGAAAACAGATTAAAGATTGCCTCTTTGCAGATTCCCTGAATACAGTATCTTTCAGTCAATGCAGGAGAACGGTGCAAATTCTATGACTATTTCCAATCTATGTAAAATGGAACATAAATCTTTCTAACCTAAAAGTATAAAAAGAAAGTAAAAGGAGAAAAGCTGCAGAGAAGTTTGTAACTGACCTGAGAACAAGGAATCAACTGTCGCTTTGAGAGCTATGAAAACATCTGAAGCTGGGAAAGGAGAACTTGTCAGAGCAATAGGTACAAGTGGGTCAATGCAAGGTTGGGGCCGTTCTCACAGGCAAATAAAGGTTACAAATACTTCTTGGTACTGTGAATTAGAGAGTGAAATTGGTATCCAGCTGCTAAAACCAGTAATCTGAAAGAATTGCTGTGCAAAGATGACCATGGACGTCGGCTGTCCTTTTAAATAAAGACATCAAGAAACTGAAGGAATTAAGTGGGTTCCAGTCATGGGGAAATATGACAGTGAAGGCAAAAGTTAGTTGCTTACAAATGCCCCAAGAAAAATGAGGACATGCAAACCATACAACAAAACAAAGTCTAGAGCTAGACATTATACATGTCATCTTGATTAAAAAACAGACACACCTTGTCTGGTAGCAAACTTGAATGGGGATGCAACATCGTCACAGAATCTCATAATAATGATTTTGACAAGTAGCATAGCGTGAGCATATTCTCTATGCCTGTAAGCCCAAGCCAAGCCACAGGCCTGCGTCTGTTTTAAAGGAGATCATTTGGAGATGCTGGACAGATAAGCAACCATAAAGGAGACAGATTTAAGAGACATTTGGGGACTGAATAAAACTAAGGGAAGTACTAGTAACCCTTCCTACTGGCCCTAAATGACCAGTTTTGAAGCAGCTGTGAAGAGCTATCACGTACAACAAGAAGAAAGTAAGCCAGTTTGAGCAAAACAAATTTGGCTGCTAACATAAGAAAATAAAAGCCCCAGCACGCTAGAGGAAAACAGTATAGAAACATAAATATGGCAAGTGAATAGGCCAAGGAATAACAGCAGCAATGAGATGTGGTTATCACCTATGGAAAACTGAGCATTCAATGCCTTTGCAGCAAGAAAATTATCCCAAAGGAAACAGGAAATTGTAGTTTGTAAACTCAGATACACAAAGATAAACTAAAATAAAAAGCAGTATGATTCAGGGCTGTATTTAGTCTGGCTGGGATGGAGTTAACTTTCTTCATAGCAGCCCATCCGGTGCTGTGTTTTGGGTTTATGGCTAGAAGAGTGCTGATAACACACCACTGTTTTGGCTATTGCTTGCAATGTCAGGGCTCTTGTTTTTCCACTCTGCCCCCACAGCAACTAGGCTGGAGGTGGGTAAGAGAAATGCAAAGGGACAAAGTTGGAACAGCTGACCCAAGCTGGCCAAAGGAATATTCCATGCCAAGTACCATCAAACTCTGCAGTAAAAACTGCAGTAGCAGAAGAAGGGTGGGGCTTCCAAGCTGGCTGCTGTTCAGAGACTGGCTGGGCATTGATCTGCCTGTGCGAGGTGGTGAGTGATTTTCTTTGATTTTTTTTTCTTCCCATTCTTTCCTTCACCTGTTAAACTGTTTTTATCTTGATCCATGAGTTTTCATGATTTTGTTCTTCTTATTTTCTCTTTAGTATTTTATTTAACCGAGCTTTTTCTCAAAAATAAATAAATAAATAAAATAGTGTCTGTATTTACTCCAACTACCCAGACCTGCAACCATCACTATACGTAGAAGGGAACCTGCCTGGATTTTTCTTCACCCATTTCCAAGAATCCTTCAACATCCCATACTGCGCAATTTTAGGAGCATTTCACCTACACATATGCCTATTATAAAACTCTGAGAGATAAATCAGCAAAACAAATTATTCTCCAGTGGTGCATCTAGCTTCACATATTCTCCATAAAAACAATGAGTGCATCACTCGTATAGAAGGAAAATAAGGGAATCCACAAATATAGAAAGACTAATAAGATATCAAAAATATCTCAGCAATGTAGCTCATGTCCTTCACATGCAATCAAAGTTCTTTACGATGACCCAATTGAAGGAAAAACATTTATAACAAGAATAACACAGTATGACATGGTTGAGAGCCACCAGGGATTCTTTTAGTGCTGAGAAGGAAGAAATACAGTATTTATACTTTAAACAGATAAATATTTGGCAACAAAAAGGGGAAGAAAAAAGACAGAGTGGAAGATTTAAAGAAGGGGGGGAAAGGTATCAAACAGTAATAAATCCTTTAAATAGTAGGAGACTGAGAAGTAATGCATGTTTTACCATTTTCCTTCTTTGAGAGCATATAACACTCTCAAAAGAATATATAATACTCTCAAATAAACCCTTGTGAAAATATTCAATATCTTACATTTCATTTCAGCAAATGTTTTCAGGCTGCTAATATAGGTCACATCCATTTGGCACCCTGGGCCAGCCTACAGCTGTTTGACTAACGCAGCAAACAGAGGCTGGTGTTCAGTTCTGCAGCACGTTAGAGAGCACATTTCATATTCAGATTGTAAATTGCCAACTCCTGAAGAACAAACCAAGTTCTCCCATTTCTAGTACATTTAGCTAGCAGTTGGTTTCACTGGAGACCTGATACTTCTTCTCATATCCTCCAGCTAAAAATCCAGGAGTATATAACCTACTCTTAAAAAGCTTCTGTAACAGTTTTAATGATTTTTATATCTTGTTAATGTCTGGGACTTATACTGATGGAACTCATTGCCAAAGGACACTATGTAGTATATAAAAGCATACTTTTACTGATTTAAAATATCTATATTGTATATAGATATATTCAGCCTCATCTACAGTTCTTTTCTTTTAATTTACAGACTAGGTAAATACCTAAAAATAGTAAGATTTAAAAGTCCTGTAGCATTCAGAATTTCTTGGAATAGGGAGAAATCCTGGTATTACAATAGGCTCTGTCCAGAGCAATAGGAAAGTGTGTGCATTTACAACCCAGATGTGCTCTCTTCTGGCACATTAGATCTCAATTTCATTTCCAAGGAAGTTAAACTGCAGAGCTGAGCAGACTGCGTGCACCTGAGTCTTATCCCAATTTACCTTTTTTAAGCCCTTCACTATTTCTGCAGAACAGCAAAATCAAATATACGAGTGAAACCTAACACATCTATTCCTGAAACAAATTTTAATTCAACAGAATTAGTGACTGCCTTCTAAGTAGCCTAATGGACACATCTTAGAAATAATTTATACCTGTGTTAAATAAAGGGGTACTTTGGCCTTGATATTCTTGTACCTTCCAGGGAAACGAGTCTGCTTGGTTTGTGATATCTGACATAGAGTAGGCACTATATCATCAATTTTATCGATTTATAACACAGTGGTGGAGCTTTTACTACTTTCCTTTACTTTCAAATGTTCCTCTCTCACCTGGCTTGACTGGCAAAGTTATAGAGATTTTCTCCTTCAGTCTGGTTGAACTGTCAGCCAAATTACAGAAGCATTTTTCTAAAATAAATCTCTACTAAAAGGTAGCTTCTCTAGCAAAACTATGTTGTGCTTATGTTATCTCCCCTTCCATATCTCCATTTAAATATTAAACAATTGTTGTCCATACATTTACCATAAGCCAGTAGCAGTGAAAAAGGTAACGTGGCAATCATAGCTCACTGTTATTATATACTTTTAGATAAACATTGTCCATTCCCTTACAAATGTGTGCATAATACATAGAAAAACAGGACACATTTAATAGTGAGATTGCCTCAGATAGAAAATATTTTTGAATACACGGATATGAAAACAGATTTGATTAGGAGAGGATGCAGGACCTGCATTGGTCTGCCTGTTGGAGGTGGTGAGTGATTTCCCTCGCGAAGCTTGTTTTTTTCCCCTCTTTACTTACTGAGTTGTTTTTATCTCAACCCACAAGTTTTCTTGATTTTGTTCTTATTTTCATCCCATATCCCCCTGGGGTGAAGGTGCACAAATGAGCAAGCAGCTGTGTGGCAGCTTGGCTGCTGGCGAGGTCAACAAACCACAGGAGCATGCGTGCTCATTCTTCCACCATGCCCAATGAAAGCGTGACAGGCAAGAGATCTAACCACATCTTCTCCCAGAGATCCTCTGTTAATCATCATTATCAATTCATGAGCTCACGATAAGCTTGGTTTTGTTCAACCTGATTTTTTCTCCTCCTTGTTTAGAAGTTGAATTAAAGCATAATTACTTGCATTATGCCACTTGTGACAGTATGAGATGATTAGCTTGTAAAGCTCTGATTACTTTGGGGCTATCTTAGTGGAAAACTATGAATTGTAATGGAATATGCAGATACTCCTGGAGAGGTACTTATGACATAAACCAAATGAATTTTATATATTAAAAATACATAAATCAAAATGAGAATATTTTGTAATTGCAATCTACTACAGATAGAATTGATGTCACTGTGAATGATTATGCAAATCTTCTCATATCCCAACAACTCACATCATTTCATAACCAGACTATCTTTCTATTTTCCAGTACAGTAACTTTGTTCTCACATAGGGTCACTCCTTCTGCATGCTCCAGCTCCTAGTGATGGAGTCTCTACATACCTGGCTGATAGGAGAACACCATAATGTTTGTAAACACTTCAGCAGAACTGCTTACCAGTGGATTACTTTACAGCATGCACATCCTGCCTGTCAACACAGACCACATTCAAACAGAAAAGCTTTGTATTTCATAGCTGACTGCTCTGCTCATTGAACCACTGGTGCTCTCAGGCCAGGGCACAATGGGTGGGCTAAACATAGCTTGGTGCGATATTTTCTGAAAGTCCTATTGGCTAATGAGATTTCAGAACAGAAAACATAGTTGCAGCAAATGTTTTTAGTCCTTTTTCAGCAAGTGTTATACCCTATTGCAGTACTTTAATTTGTCTTCATGGCACATTGGTTTTACCTCTGTTGCAACATGGCTTGCAATGTGCAGGTAGAAAAAGCGCATCAACTTACTTTCAGCACAACACCACGAAGCCACTCAAGGTTACTTTTAAGTGATTAAAAAATGTGATTAAATAAATAGTAGTTCAAAGTACTCCTTGGGCAAGAAAGACTACAATATTCTGGGAAATTTCTCAGTGAAAAATTACAAGGGAGGAATCAGCTTTGGAGGAAGTCATAGACTTGGCTGAAGTCTGCTGTTGAAAGGGCTAATATTGCTGCCTTTCCACTGCAGCAAAGAGCACCAAATCCCATACAAAAGGATTCAGGGCTGCTTATGCAGACAAAGCTCCCTTTGATGACAGAGTCAGGAGTACTTTCCTTGTTTCACCGCAGCATAAACTATCCATTATTCAGTGCTTCTCAAATTCCTACCACATTCCTGCTTCAGGTATCAGGCTCAGATTCACAGGCTGCAGTTCACAGTAGCATAAGACACTTGGTACTTCTTGTAGAACTACGTGTTATTTCACGTGAATGTGAAATGACTTGACACCATGACTAATGCTAGTAGAACAAGAATACAAATACCTGAATGACTTGCTGCCCCATGCTTCCCACAGCATAAACAAACTATTCACAGTGTAATGCCTTGGCACTGAAACTGCCATGGGGCAGGGGGGAAAAGGGAGAACATATGCACAAGGGAAAAGCAGGGTCTCCTCAATAAGCAAAATATTTTCCTATCATTCTTGAGATGAGTGAAAGTTTGTGTCACACCAGAGTCCAAATGGCTACATAAAACATCAAACTGCATCTCTGATGTACCACTGGCCAGATCCTACATCGTGTCAGTATGTAAAAGCACATAGGAAAGCACATGGTCTCTCTGTAGCATAAACATACACGAGTGGCACAGGATCCCTGACCAGCCGAGGTAAATAGCAGGAAATGTACCACCGACCTGCTGCTACAAGCAGAGGCCAGTGCAAGGACAGGCTGCTGATTAGCACCATTGCTCCCAGGGATGTGTGCGTTCTGGACACTTGTGTTTCCACAGACTCAATCCTACGCAAATTCTTTATTCCTTTCACCTCTTTTCTACAAGCTGCAAGTCCAAGCAAATGGAAATCTTCAGCAGTTGTCCTATTATGTCAGGAGAATGAATTAAACTTAAGGATTTACACTGACTGAGAGAGTCCAGTTCTTATTTGTCTTGAAAGTCGTGCACTCTTTTGGATGGCCTGGTAGAAATTTGCAAATCAGATCACAAGTATGAGTAGGACAATCCAGTTATCAAGATCTTCTTTCACAGAGGTACCTCTTTCACAGAGGCACCCAAATATGAATATCAGAATCTATTGCTAAGCACCCTCTTTGGCAAACAATGACCTATTTTTTTTCCAGTTAAACTGAAGTTCATTTCACAGAATGGGATCCAGCAGTTCTTTTCATGAGTCTACTCCCCTTCATAAATCAACTTACATGCTTTTGCTATTAGTATTATGATAAGAGAATACAATATCCTCTGAGAGCATCAGCTTGTGCGAAAGAATGTGTATCCACTGACTGTTTTGGAACGCAGTGGATTTACAGCAGCTGAACAATTCACTGTCCTCCAGCAAAACTGTCGCAAAGGTCACGGATGCACATACCCAGTACAATGCTTGCACTTCTATTTTAAGCTAGATTCCTCATAGCTGCTAAATTCACAGTAATTCATGCTGTAGTATGTAGCACAGATTACTACAAATCTAGTGCCTATGTACACACATATGGTGTAACCTTAGTTACATTACTATTAAATCAGTCTCTTAACTGTGCCTAAGAATAGGTTACAAACTGCAGTTGAAAAATGTTTTGTGAGACGGCTGGTTTACATTTACAGAAATCACATTTGTTTTAGTAGTCTTTTCCAACTATAGCTCATGATTTGGAATAGGAATAATGTACTTATAAAGTGTTTTTCATCCACTGTTTATTTTTTCACAGGCAACATTTGTGGATTTCTTCTTTAAACTTGACAGCAGTTAAATTATCTTTAGAAATGCCTTACTTTCTAAACATATGAATGGCACTTTTCCTATGGAAAATATTTAGTAATTTCAAATGACTACGTAGCATCATGGATATAGAAATTAACGTGCAACCTGAGGTTCTTCCCTCCCCCCCTTGTGAGGAAAACAATGAGGTCAGTTTTCAGCTCTGTTGGAAAAATCTACTACTCTATTAGAAACCCAGTATGAAAATTAACATGCTGATCATCTATAAATTTAAGTTACTTACTTTGGGGTCTGATACAAATCATGATATTAAATTCAGTGGACTTTGGATGACACTGTGAGCGTTGTTTAGTCTTCTACTTATTCTCTATTTCGCATGAAATCTGCTGCATTTTTTGATGCCGCTAAGTACACTGCATATAGAAACTAACAGATTGCATTTGCAGCATTATACTGCATACAGTTGTGAAATAGATTTTATAGAGTAATGCAATCACAATAGCCAGTCAGGCATAATAAGTCAGCCTCTCTCTGTCAGCACAATTATCCCTGTTTCAAAGCAGAAATTCCTTCTATTTTCTTCTAAGTTCAAATGGATTCCTGCTAAATGCTTTTCTTTTTTACTTCCCTAAATGGACAAATATTTTTCTTGCTACACTCAATGACATAACATTCACAGCAGAGTGAAGGAACTGCTTTGTAAGTATATTATTTATTTATTTTAAGAAAAGTCCTTGGTTTGAAACCCTCCTTGAAATACCTTAAAAAACACCACAAGAATACTTTTGCCAAGCAGAGTGACCAGAAGAGAACAAAAGTTCTGGGGCCGGAGAAAGAAAGGTTGAGGCTTGATGGGCCTAATTTTTCAATTAATTCCCTTATGGTCAGAGAGACAGCCAAGAGCTCCAAAGGAGCCTCAATCTATTTTATTTAGTCACAAAGAATTCTGTGTGATGGACGACTTAAAATAAACACTCGAGAGGAAAGTACAGCGTATAAATCAGGAGAAGAACAAAATAAACAAGTATCTTACAGAGCCCTACAGCACAGACCTGTGGCAGCAGCTATGGTGGAAACTATTTTTCATGGAATTCAATAGTTTGGGTCTTGCTCTGTTAAAGGGCCCTTTGTCCTTCAACAAGTTTTGAGGGTTATCTAAAGTTCTTCTCTGGTATTTTTTTTTTAATTTTTTTTATTAGTTCTTCTCTGGTATTTTTAAGAATCCTATGCTAATTACTCATCCTGATCTCAGGTCTTCAGAAGAAGAAAAAGTTTTAGTTCAGTCTGGTCATAGGCACCCCCCAGAGGAAAGGCAGTTCACATCTTTCACATCTAGCAAGCTTCTTTGCATAGTTTTTAGTCCAACAACAGACTCCTCTCTGTTTATCATTAAATAACATCAAAGCACAGCATTCTTACATCTTATAAGTTACTCCAAGCTGATTTGTAGCTAATCATTCTCTTTCCTTACATGTCTTCACTATTAACAGCACAGCCCTTCAATCTAGAGGAAGATGAGTGCTCAGAGGACATCAATGTGCCAACTTCTCTTCAGTACACTTTGTTAATGAGCTGGTTTGCCTGTCAAACAAGTCTAACACATAATATTTGTCCAGGGAAACAATTGCAAATGCAACCCCATAGCTTCAAAGCAAACACTAAGCCACGTAGGTAAATACGGACATAAGCAGGACATAATTTAGCAGGAAATGTACGTTACTGCCAGGGGAAATGGTCCTAGTGATGTGCATTCTCAACAGTGAGTGGAGAATTTTTGCATACTTCTATGGTCATTGATATGCTGTTATATTCACTTGCAACAACACCTATGTACCTAGCTTATCTCAACATACAAGTATCTTTAATAAACCTAGGAAAAACAGAAATGGAAGTTAATCACTGGCCTGTACTAGGTCTCCTATTTCCTCCTGTAAACCTCATTTCGTATGCTCAAAGGTGAAATCATGTCCTTCTGATAGTACACAAGAAGAGTTCACTCAAAAAAATATGATGTAAGCAGCAAGATCTGCATGTGCAGACAATTTGTGAATTACCAGAAGAGGAGCCAGACATTTCAGAAGCCTTCGCAAAAAACACATGTATCCTGGGGTTACATGGTTTATGTCCCCTTGAGCATTACACAATGCGTGGAGTAAACTGCTGCTAAAATGCAGGGTCAGGCTCTGATATCTCAACACCAATGTTCTGTTGAAGGTAGGCAAAGATCACCACAGTATTTTCTTCCCACGTTACTTCCCAGGTTTAGCCTATGTTACTCTTTTACAATGTTTCACAGCTTATTTTCCTCCACACCTTGTCTGCTCAGTGTCTTCTCCAGAATCTGATGTTTTTCAGCACAGTCCTGCAATTCAAACAAAAAAAAAAAGTGATTGCTGCAGGTTTTAAACAGAAACTTCATCCAGGTCCCTGAAACCACACTATCCAAATTACTTGACAGTTCTGGAGTGAAAGCTGGATGGTTGGAAGTGTCTTGTGCTCCTCAGCCTTTGGAACAGAGTTGTCATAACTGGACCTCAGAAAACACTTACTGGTGTGATTCACTCTAATTTGAAAGCCATGCCTCCTCTGGCAGGAAGACAGACCCCATTCAGCTACATATTGAAATTATCTTCAGCCACTACAGGCTGCTTAAACAAGACAACCATCAAGAATCTGATCTATTTTCTTCAAGAATCACCAACTAAGCAGAACTTTGTAAAGTCATTCCTGCCTTTTCCAGAAGCACTGGCTGTAGATATGCTCCAGTTACACTGTATCAGGGGACCTCATGTCAGTATGCTTCTCTTTCAAAATGTTTACAACAGGGTTTCAGCTTTATCAATTAGCCATGCCCTGGCTGGGCAGAACCTTCACACAAGTTATCCATTTATTTGCTTTACACTACTCGCAAAGCTTGGTAAAAGTTGTCTTTTTTTTTTTCTTTAAGTATCTCAGCTTTTTTCCTCCTCATTGTACACTCAACTTTTGAAGTGATGTGTGCTAGTCTGTTTTCAGTTATTTTAAAAAAAGTGTCGTACACAGTACAGTATCAGACCAGTTATGGTTTACATCTGTGAACATATGCGACTACATTCTTTTGCTTTAAGTAAACAGCAAGCAGCAGCGTAGTTCATGACCTTTTGGAAAAACAAAGTCACCATTGGAAAAAGTTAGCTAGTAGATAGCTTTATGCGATCGTGACTCCAATTCATTATGCCAAAGATAGGGAGGGGAAAAAAAAAGCCTGTCAGACCCTGTTGAGACAAACACACAGGAATTATCACACATTCATAGACACTCCTAAAATAACCTTGGAGTCTAGCTTCTGGAAGTGGAGGTGGTAAATTAAAATTAAGGCTGAATCCCTGGACAAAGTCCATCTCTGTCGTAACTCACTGGAGGCCACTGAAACCTCCAGAGTCAACTAAGCAGAGCAGCCTGACAGCACACATGGAAAATGCGGTTCTGTGGCCAGGTGCAGTCAGCACTATGCAAGGCACCCCTGCCTGCACACAGCTGAGAGAAATTCAGCACTGAAATGAAGACAGGCTTTTGAGTATCTGTACACTGAAAAATGTGTGACTATCTTCCAGTTTCTGCAAAATACTAGAGCATTGACTAAGCAGAATAAGCCGTAGCTGCAGACAGTGGCTTGAAGCCTCAAGTCCAGATTTCTTCTTCGGATTTAAATCTTACTGCAAAAGGTAAGCTCCTCTCTCAGTCAAGTCTTTGATAGATCTTGTGCGGTCTTGCTTGGATGGAAGAAGAGATTTATTAAATGTTAATTCCACCATTTTGTCTCAACACCCTCTGCCATATATTTCTAAAATGGAAAGAAAACTCTCTGGTCAGTATCCATGTATACTACTCTTCTCCCCATCTATGAAATTTCCAGGAAGGAAACCAGAGAGTCAAGTAAAATTCTCCAGAGTCCTGAAGCGAAGCACATGTCCTTGCCAAGGGTCTAGTTGCCTACACAAGGAAATTGCACATAAATGGAGAACCAATTTTCAAATTTCCTTTGAATCTACAGACAAGTAAGCTTGTTTCCCATTCCATTTCCCCCTCCCTGGGCACACACTATCTGCCCTTTTGGGGAAGAAGCACATTAAAATCCACCCTTCACCTTGTATTGTATTATTTCCCTGCACAGAAAACTTAGGAGATTAGAGTTAAGCTGACGCTCACAAAAAAAAAAAAAGCTGTTGGAAATGTTACTAGGATGTGTCAGGAAGCCAGTTAAGTACCACATCCGAAGGCTCTCAAATTTTGTTGGTGATAAAAGTAACACCACCTTCCCTTCCCCTGTGGAAAGTCTAACAGCTGGAGACAGTTTTCAGCCAGCTGACACTTTCATCAAAGGAAAATGCTTTGATAGGGAAAACAGCCGCTAGCACGGATTTCTGCAGTGTTCTTTGCACCAAGTACGGTGTCAACAGCCAGGACTGAAAGGACTACCTTGGACGCAAAACTATACAGCTCTTCTTTTTCCCTTGGTGCTTTCCTTGAAAATGTGGAGAATCAGTAGAGACACCAAGCAGAGTTCTGGAACTGCACTGCAGCTGTCAGCTTGCAGGAAGGATCCAGAAGCACAGAGCTGCTGCAGCTCAGTGACATGTTTAAGTTGCAAGTTCTTCAAAGTCCCCGGCTCTTCCAGGAAAGGGGACTGGTTTTGCCATTGTCATGCTAGGGCCCAGGCTTTTCTGACAGTTATTTAGCTTTTGGAGGTAATGAAGGGACAAATTTTATCAGCAGGCTCTGCAAAGAGACTAGGTGGGTGATGAGGGTCTACACTAGTCCAAAGAGGGTAGAGGGGTTATTCTGCTATCACCTGGGTTGTTTAATAACATTCCACTCTGTAACCAAATAAGATCTACAGCAGCAATAAACATAAAAAGATTTTTTCTTGTCATGTATAATCTCATCCAGAGATTGTCACATTGTTGCCACATTGCAGAGATAGTATACAAATTCTTTTCACCTCAGAAAACAGAAAGAACATACAAAAAAAGATGCAAATGAAACCTATAAATATTCCAGAAAACAAACAAACAAATAGAAATCTGACATCTGTTAACAACTGTCACTCACATTTGCTAATTTTGAATTTGGCAGAAATTCCATTTCCAGCACTGTTTTTCTGTATTCATACAGACTTACTGATCTCTGAAGCCAAATAACTTCCCCTCATTTCAATCAGCAACACTGCCTGATGTGGGATCCATCAGATACGCTTTTTTTTTTTTTTTTTTCCTTTTTCCATTCAAGTTTTCTTTCCAGGTAACAGGCGACCCAGCTTCCACTTCTTGCCTTTTTGCTTGTCCACAATCCTCACACACTCTTCCCATTACTCACAGCTATCTTGTGTACCACTGGCTCACTTCTTGCTTCATGCCACATGTAATTTTATAAACTGGCAGCTCTGCTGCAACCAGTCCTTGGGATTGCAGTCTTCAAAGGCAGACCTGCCAGGCCACACTGTGTTTTAGAGGCAGCTCCCTCCCATCCACTCCTCTGGTCCTTGACAGCCTCTGACAGATAGTACAATTCATCTTCAAGCTTGCTCCTGTCAGCTCCTAAAACCCAGATGTTTCTGAGCACTGCAATTCGGCAGTCCACTGAGGGCCAGGGAAAAAGCCAGCACAAGATATTTTTCTTAATTACCACATGTATTCCTTAGCTTCTCAAAGAGATAAAATTAATATTAGATTCCATCAAGAGCTAACCACAAGGATAACACCATTGGTTAAGGAAATTCGTGACCTGCAAACTGTTGGAGGGTGGGAGAACATATGGGAAAGCAGTGCTCTAACAGGTTTTGGTGCAGGGGGAAGACGGAGCAAGCCACAGGCCATAACCCAGCTCCAAAGTGCTATTTAGTAGGACGTACTCACAGCAGAGACTTGTCAGATATTAAAGAGACAAGAAGAGACATGACAATCTAGGCCAAAAGGCCAATAATAATAAAAGCTTGGGTGACCTTGTGATCAGATAAAGCACGGGCACAAAAACTGCTCTGTTGTGCTCCAAGGCCTCCAGAACTTCCCTGTTAGAAAGGCTAGTAGGAGATCAGGTGATGTCTTCCTCCATTTGCTATGTTTGAGACTTTACATTTCCTACTGAAGCTTTGCCATCTCAAAGCATTTCTGGGCATCAAACTGCAGAAAGCAAACTTTACCCAGAGAGCTAAAACCCACCTGAGCTCCTTCACCACACAGCCAGGGTCAGCTGCAATTGCCCGTTCTGCTTTGGCTGCCTGTTCATGCAAAGTGTCATTGCAGCAAGACAAACGGTCATGCCCACTACTTATTCCCAGCACTGAATGAATAAATTAGCCTGTCTGTAACTTTCATTAATCACCCAAGTTCAACTCAGTTTTGCTGGATGACTTATGATCTGTGGGTTTCTTTGCTGCTACACTTGAAAAGCAGGGTGGATTTTGCCTTATGAAGTCATTTACTTGACCTTTAGAAAAGAAAGATCTGAATACTATTTTGACATGTGTGAGCTGGCTCTCTATAAAAAAGTTACAAATCTCTCAATCTAGGGATATTTCTTGTATTTCCATTCATACAGATTTTCTAGGAACAGTGAAGGCAGATTCCTGTACATCTTTTCCTTTCCATCTCTGGTTCAGATTGCTGTTGGCAAGATCTCCTGGTAATAAGACTCTGTCAGATATTAAAAGCTAAAATAAAAATCAGTGAATGCTCCAACTACATTGCAAGCACATCTAATACAGTTCTGTCAACTCTAAAGGTCAGATTTTGGTTTTGTGAGAATTTGCTCAATGCAACAGGAACTGCATATGTAAACACTGTGTTCCATTGCATGCCTTGAACTTCCAGGCCCAGAAATCCCTTCTGTCCCATGCAGCTAACACCTTAAAACACAGTGGCAAAAATACTGTAAATGCAAAATAAATAACAAATCAATGAATTGGTGTTTGCCAGAAAGTAATCTTCAAAGAAATGAAAAGAAAAAGTTCAGCCCAGTGGATAAGACCCCGTTAGAAATCAGTGAAATTCAGGATAGGAATACTAATCAGCTCTCCAGTTTGCTAGCCATCAGATGATACTTTCAAAACTGTAAACAGGCTGAATGTTAAGTGCGTAAAGATGCATGTAAATACACATGGGATTTTTTAGAAGCAAAACCAAGCTCAAATTCCATGGATGTTAACAGGAAGTAAGCACCAAATGCATTTTTCAAATGCAGTGAGGGATTTACTGGCCACTTCGAAATGCCTGTGTATCTCTCAAACTTTAGTAACCTCACTTGTGAAAACAGTTTTTCAGAACTGACTTCGGGTTAATTGTGAACTACACTTCAGCTGCAGTGCACTATGAAAAACAAAAGTTAGTCCACACAGGAATATAGGAACTGATGATAACTGTTTCATAGAGTGGAATTTGTACAAGTTAGGATGCTTATGTGTCCCAAGCCTGATCCTTATATATATAAATCAGCACCAGTTGAACGTTTCCAAGGTCTGGTATAATATGCTTAAATCTAAAAGAATGGAACCCAAAATCACCAAATTTGGAATCTGCACCCTAAAACCAATTTATGTAACTGCCAGGCTTTTCCTTAGTACCCACTGAAGGAGAAAGCAAAAACTAATGTTCCTTTCAGCATTTAGCTACTGGCGCTTTCTGCTGCAAATTAACCTTCAAGCTCCATACTACCTAAACACTTAGGTTTGAATTGAATTGTAAGCTGGTGTGTATTGCTCAACATGCTTAAAATAGAGGGCAGGTTTACATATTCCTTCATATAAAGCACATCCATATATATATATATATATATATCAAAAAACACAAGGAGAAAGTGACAAGCCACTACTTTGTGGTGGATGGATCAGTTCCTTTCTTAACTATATTGCTATGCATTTCTTAGCGGAGAGCACTGCCCGCATGTAAGCGTACATTCAAATATTCCTTTTTAAAGGACATGCCCGCCATTGGTCACATGGCCAGAAATTTTGATGGAACAGAGGAATTTTCAATAGATGCATTTCTTCCTCTGCCACTTTAAATTGAACTCCCTTAAAACCTCACTGTACAGCTACTACACATGCTGTAAATAAAACATACCAGGTGCTTGCTAAACATGGAATTTAAAGCTCATCTTGAACCTGAAACCTGCTCACATTAAAAAACACCCTGGAGGCTTACACAACACCCAGCCTCGTTTCATGCTGCAGACATAACATTTCTCTCGGTGATACTTGCAGGAGGCCAGCACACACCCTCCATCTCACCCAGGCAAGTCTCTTCCCTGTTTTCACTTCAGTTCAGTCCCGGCTCACGTGAATGGGAATTCTTTCTAACAATTAGTAGAAATAAGCTGCATTACAATAGTACCTATGAGGACATACTGTGCCAGTTGCTATACACATACTGAGCAGAAAGATGGCAGCTTTGCCTGGAAGAATTTATGATCCTTATAGAATGACAAAACCAACAAATCTATGAAATGATCAGCCTCTTGAACAAATACAGCTGAGGCAGAGAGAGATCAAGTGAAAAAAAAAGTCCAAAATCACTTAAGAAGGCTCATTATATCCAGAACAGGTTATTCCTTGGCAAGAACACTCAGATCACAAATGCACAAGTTAAAAAAAATACGTTTACTGCTTGACTGTTAAAAATGCCCTAACATATTCACCTCAGGTGCTGTTCTGTTTGTTCAGACAGCAGTCTTTCACTAATTAAGATTAGATAAAGCTTCAGTGCCAGTCTAGAAATTAAAGCAATTATAGAAAGAAGTAAATAAATGACATCACCATCATCACTTTATCATCTTATTTGAAAGAGAATTTTAAAAATGATTTCCAAATACAGTCATTTAATGCAAATGTCCTCTCTTTAGTCCAGCTTAACCAATTGCTCTAAATCCTCCCTGATTCCTTACAATAGAAGGCTCCCCTTTCGCTCAAGGACACCCCAGCTCCTTATCTTTAACTGAGGCACCGGGCAGCCATATGGCGTATTCAGCCATAAGCTGAAATGACCACATGCTCAGGCAGAATCCATGACATTTTCTGGCAACATTTGGTTTTAAGGATCCAAAAACACCTACAACCTTTTTTCTTGTAACTATGCTGCGGTTACCAGATTTTGAATTAGCAGCAACGTGTTGATATTTTTCAGAGCATTTTTTCCAGTGATTTTATGTCTGAATGAATTCATCATGAAACACAGAAGTGTCATTAACATTCACCCTAAGCAAAAGAACAGCTTTGCGAGTGTCCACATGCATTTGCTTCACTCCAGCCACGGTTCACTACATTGCATACTCATTCAACCAGACTGTTTGGTTCTGGTAAACACCAGACAAACTTTCCTGGCTCCCGTAGTTATTAAACCAAAGGAACATTTTGTTGACAAGTGTGTAGCTGGTGTATTTCAGAACTGCAGAAAGCATTCAAAGGCTATCTTTGAAAAAGTCTTTCATACAAGATGACAAACCAGGTCAGTACAGTAATGAGCAGAACTTTGAACTCTACAGAGCCTTTCAATAAACCAGGAAAATGTTTTGATGATGGAAAAAGTGAATCTCCAAGAACTTAGCAAAAGCTATGCAGCCTAGAGGGTGATTTGCAATGAAATTCTCTTTCCTATCATTACTTAACATGTATGCCTTACCTACATGGCACTGCTACAGCTTTTCAAACAAAAAATTTACAATTGAGAGATGTTTTCATGAAGCCAAGTTTAATTTTCCCACAGGTCAAACTCATTTTATTCCCATCCAACTGCAACCAGAGACCAGTTTTGCATCGAGTGCAGATCAGACCAGACACTTCCCAGCCCGCTCCCTAAAGTGTCAATAGCATGCAAATGAATTCCATATGCAAATGATCAAATCAGAGAACGGTGTCAAAAAAGTCCTGCTATTCCAGTTCTGTGACTCAAGGAAAAACAGGCAGCGTAACTACATATGTCACCTTTTATTTAAAAACCTATATTAAACATGTTATATTAAACATGTAGTGGCCAGATTCAGAATAATGCAAGCATGTCTTAGATTGTGTCCTGGTCTATGAGCTGACTCACTAGAAAGCTGGGATCTACCACTCTGGTGGCAAAAAAAAAAAAAAAAAAAAGGTTGCAAAAACAGGTTTCTAAAGGCATTAAAAGGTAGCTGGATGGATACTGATAATTCAGTTTCTTTTACCTGCATAAAAACAGCAATAAGCTTTCTGAGTTTATATTGGGGCACTGGAAAGGGGAATCCTCCCTCCCTCCCTTACTTGCTAAGCAGGCCAGTGCTCATGGCCCCAGTAATCTCCACAGGCTTTCTGTAAAGATCACAGAATCATCTAGGTTGGAAGAGACCTCCAAGATCACTGAGTCCAACCTCTCACCTAACACTAACAAAACCTCCACTAAACCATATCACTAAGTGCTACATCTAAACGTCTTTTAAACACCTCCAGGGATGGTGACTCAACCACTTCCCTGGGCAGCCTATTCCAATGCCTAACAACCCTTTCAGTAAAGAAGTTCTTCCTAATATCCAACCTAAACCTCCCCTGGCACAACTGTAGCCCATTTCCCCTCGTCCTGTCACCAGGCACATGGGAGAATAGAGCAACCCCCACCTCGCTACAGCCTCCTTTAAGGTACCTGTAGAGAGCGATAAGGTCACCCCTGAGCCTCCTCTTCTCCAGACTGAACAATGCCAGCTCCCTCAGCCGCTCCTCGTAAGACTTGTTCTCCAGACCCCTCACCAGCCTTGTCGCCCTTCTCTGGACTCTCTCAAGCACCTTGATGTCCTTCTTGTAGCGAGGGGCCCAAAACTGAACACAGTACTCGAGGTGCGGCCTCACCAGAGCCGAGTACAGGGGGACAATCACTTCCCTAAACCTGCTGGCCACACTGTTTCTGATGCAAGCCAGGATGCTGTTGGCCACCTTGGCCACCTGAGCACACTGCTGGCTCATATTCAGCCGACTATCAACCAGTACTCCCAGGTCCTTCTCGGCCAGGCAGCTTTCCAGCCACTCATCTCCCAGCCTGTAGCGCTGCTTGGGGTTGTTACGCCCCAGGTGCAGGACCCGGCACTTGGCCTTGTTGAACCTCATACAGTTGACCTCAGCCCATCGGTCCAGCCTATCCAGATCCTCCTGCAAAGCCTTCCTACCCTTGAGCAGATCGACACACGCACCTAACTTGGTGTTGTCTGCAAACTTACTGAGGGTGCACTTGATCCTCTCATCCAGACCATCGATAAAGATAT
The DNA here is from genome assembly GCF_013377495.2 of Cygnus atratus. Lineage (NCBI taxonomy): Eukaryota > Metazoa > Chordata > Aves > Anseriformes > Anatidae > Cygnus > Cygnus atratus. The sequence goes on from NC_066367.1 coordinate 490,433, forward strand.
TAAAGAGGACCGGCCCCAGTACTGAGCGCTGGGGGACTCCACTAGTGACCGGCCTCCAACTGGATTTGACTCCATTCACCACGACCCTCTGGGCCTGGCTACCCAGCCAGTTTCTAACCCAACGAAGCGTACGCCAGTCCAAGCCAAGAGCAGCCAGGCCAGGAAAGACCTACGCCTACCTCTTTTCCCTACAATTCTTTGCACGACATAGACCTGCACTGTGGAAAATCACTCTCAGTCCACACATTAAGTGAGTCAACACAAAGCTCTAAATATTTTGTGATGTACCCTATTATAAACTAACACTTCATTGTATAGTTGTACCAAAAACTTACTGTATAGTCACTTTGCACAAGAGTTTAAAAAACTACTGGCAATTTGCAGCTAGATTCTATTCTAGAAGTTTAAAAAAGCCTCCTTTACAGAAAGTATACATCACATTTTAACATAGTGGTTTTACAGCTCTTAGCAATTTAATTATATGGATCTTCAGAACTCATTTCACTGGCAGCTCATTTTACAGAGTTGGACCACAGTACACTGCAAAAATTCAGATATGTTGCATAAAGCCATGGAAGAAAACTTTTTGTCCTGTCAAGTCCTTGTAGGAAACAGCAGTTTAGTGTGTGACCTGTTCAGCACATCCTGTGCCCTAGTAATTCCCTACTGGTTTCAGCAGGGCTTCAGATGCATCAAACATACCAATGGTTCTCACAACAGGAAAACTGAATCACTTTGGCCATAAATTAAAATTCATTCAACTCTAACTATTATCAGTACCAGCATTTCTTTTGAAATTCTCAGCTAAATCCCAGGATTTTGACATCATATCATTAATTTCAAAGAACAATTTACAAGAGAAAATTTTGTTTTCCATCTGAATCTGCAATAATTACTAGATCTTTAACATTTTTCGCATCTTAATGTCACCTGTTCAAACATTTGCTGGTAACAGAGACCTCAGAGTTCATTGTGCTGCTGCTGGAGTGAATGAAAAACTTAACATTAAGGGTATTAAAGGCAGTCCCAGCTATCTTAAGCTTCAAGAACAGCTCCTATATTTTAAGACAATTGCATGCCCAAGTCATGCTAAAGTCTCACTAATCACTGGACTTCAAGCTATACTTCTCATTAAAATTAATAAGTATCATAATATTTATGCCAATGCTATACCAAGAAATGGGAAAATGCAGATAAAAATGTTAGTTCAAAAAGCATCGGTCTGATTCAATTCCTGCGTTAGCAGGATGTCATGGTCCCAGGATGCAACCTATGTAATTTTATTCCAGTAAAAGCAAACAGAGGCTGATGAGATTCAATTTCAAGAGATCCCCAGCCATTATCACCAAGGGGCTCCAGGAAAGGTAGGTATTGATTTCAAAATAAGGGAGTTTATGGATCAAAAAGCTTTTGCTTCCTTTACTCAATTCTGTCATAAAGGTTAGAGGTTAATTTAAACTCGAGCACAAATCCACTGCAGCCACAGTTCCACCTCAGGAGCAGACTTACTAAAGAAGATTTGAGAAGGCTTTCCTTTTCCTCTCGGCTTTTATCAACACAGCACATACACTAGGACATTTGGTGGATATGCTACAGGGACACTACACAGCTCTTCTGCGCCTGCATTCACATCACAGCCACATCAAGCAATGTAGATACACAAGGAAGCAGCCTGCTGAATGGATGCAGACCCTGCAGCAGCAGCACTGTCAAAGCTACACAGACGTCCAGATGCTTTTCTCACCAAAGAGACTGTTCATGTGCACACGTATCAACAGATTAATCTGTCTCTAAGTCTTATCAGGAGATGAGTTCCCTCTTCAAAAGAATTGCCCAGCTGGTATTCATAGCTATTTGATCTTTACACTTGTCCTGGTTTCAGGTAGGACAGAGTTAATTTTCCTCCTAGTAGCTGGCAGGGTGCTATGTTTTGGATTAGGATGAGAAGAGCGCTGATAACATGCTGATGTTTTAATTGTTGTAGAGCAATGCTTACACCAAGCCAAGGACTTTTCAGCTTCTCGCTCTGTCCTGCTAGCGAGCAGGCTGGGGGTGCAGCAGGAGCTGGGAGGGGACAGACCCAGGACAGCTGACCCAAACTGGCCAAAGGGGTATTCCATACCATCTGACGTCATGCTGAACAATATATAGGGGTGGCTAGCTGGGGTGGGGGGGCCGGCTGCTCGGGGATAGGCTGGGCATCGGTCAACGGGTGGTGAGCAATTGCATTGTGCATCACTTTGTACACATTATTACTATTATTATTATTATTATTATTATTATTGTTATTATTTTCCCTGTCTTAATAAACTGTCCTTATCTCAACTCACAGGCTTCACTTTCCCATTTCTCTCCCCCATCCCGGAGAGGGAGGGGGGAGGGTGAGCGAACGGCTGTGTGGTGTTTGGCTGCCAGCCGGGCTAAACCACAACAACACTCAAGGGCAGGACATCAATGGCAATGGTCTCAGAGCCAGCACCAGAGTATTCCAACATCCCAGTTGAATCCCTTAAAGCATTCAACTCCATACAGCACACTGCAGAAACAAGGTATCCCTCTTGGGTGCATGCAGAGCTCTGCTCTGAAGAGAGTGCTGACAGTGCACCTCAGCCTGGATATGGAAACTTTGTAGAACAAGACTGAAAGGACTGTGTGACCATGGAAGAGCCTGGTGTCCCTGTGGAGACATGCAGCAGAAGCACATCTCCCACAGATCCTGCAACAAGATATATTTGGAACTCTAAACAGAACCTAATGTGAAGACATTATAACACATTTCTTACTTACAGCTAACAGGAACTTGCTTTTATCTCTGAAATCTCAAGGGTCTATTCTGTCAGCCCTGCAGAATGGCTAGGAGCACTTTCTTAAATTACCAGAAAACCAGTAGGAGCAAGGCAACCTACAGGTGGTTTTTAATACAGAATGCTGTGGTTAAGCATTTGTCCATTAAATGAAGCATGTAAACAAAGCTTCATAGCAGAAATGTTTGTTAGAGAGCATTTGTTGGCTCTTTGATATTTGTCATCTGAAAAGTCTTTTTATTCTTCCAAATTGTATCTTGATTTGTCCTCTCTTTCTTACAGAAAACTCTGTGCGATCCCCCAGCATTCTCTTGACTTAGAGAAGAGTACACAACATGTTCCTTGCTCGCATGAACTTGCTTGCATAAAGTTTTCGGCTCTAGACACTAAATGTATCAGTTAATGTATCTATCATAAAGAACAAACCCAACAAAACTCATGCATCCTGGAAGACTTCCACCCTGTTCATGTTCAGATACCTTGATCCTCCATTAATCTTTTTTTTTCCACTTACAAATTCAAAAAATCCTATCAAAACTTGAAGAAAAAAAGACATCTTTTATACTATTAATAACTACTCAGAAAGCAAAAGAGTTAAAATTAAAAACTTCCTCAAACAGCATGCCAGCCCAAGTCTTGTGATTAAGTCAGAGGCATCTAAAATTAATCAGGATTTTTTGGGCTTCAAATTAATTACCCCTAACTTTGATTTCAGAAGGAACAAACCAAAAGGAGACAGCAAACTGAGGTACTCTTGAAACAATTTGCTGGTGAGCAACACCCAAATCACATTTCTTCTCTAATTGGGAAAAAAATACTTGCACCAGACTATCAGCTACTTTCCTGAGCCCTGTTCTGAGCCCCAAGCCTCCTTAGGCATTCACTGCAACATCACCTTCATTAGCTGAGGTGAAAAGCTACATGGAAGCCTCTGACATGGTATTTCTTGCTGTGGGAAACATGTCTTTAAGTTTTGCATGTAAGCTAACCCTAGCATACACCTTGACTTGCACTTACTTTGGACTGAACTTTGGTGTAGAACAGGGTAAGGAAATCTGAAACTTCTCAGAGCTCAATGACTGCTGGTTTTGGCAGAGCCTCAGTTTCACTGAGGTATCAGTAGTGGGCAATGCAACGTATTCTAAAACTAAGTTTTTATGACAGGACTAACCTTGCTAGAAAAGTTCCCCCAAACATTTTGCATTCCGTTATTTTAAAACAGCAAATCTCTACCTGTCAGAACATTAACATTCCAGATTCATCTTTTGCACAAAATCTATGTATGTTTTTTTTCTACGAGTTTGCACAGACAGTTTGAGGAGATTTTTCTATTTGGCGTATCATCCTCGTACCAAGACCTCCACATTTTCAGATTTCTGCTGCTTGCTTCAATTTTTCTTATTTTCCACTTCCATTTTCCAAATGCACTCTTGGAATTGTCACTAGGAGGGAGGATCAAGGATGAAAAAAAACATAACTAAGTGCTGAGCTCACTTTACCATATGTGAAACTACAATTAGGAGCCAAAGCATTTTTTTTGTATCTAATCTATTGCAGAAAATGGAGGAGCCGAGGACTTAGCAGGTAGTGGGCCAACGTGTACACTGAAGGTCTATTCCAGCTGTCAGCAAAAACATTGGAAACACTGGATCAGGGCCTAGAGCTTTTTAAACCTGAAGCTGGAAGGGTCTTGCCATGAGAAGAAAAATCTGTTTTGCACTATGCCATAATCAACTTTATTTCAACACTAACAATAACCTTTTTGAATTAGTCCCAGTGTAAACTGCAGCTTGATACAGTGACATTTGGTACAAATGGACAAAAGTTGTGATAAACAGAATAGTTAAAGATCTGAATACATAGCTCCGTGCATGCACGTGTGCGTGTCCATCGGATCACGCAAGATAGTTATCCTACTCAAAGTACTTACCTACTCAAAGGTTCTGTTGAAAAAAGACAAAGGAGATAAGTTCTTAGCAAATGCTCCAGAAAAAAACCCTACAGTTATCTACCCAGATGCTGAGTTAGATACCTCAGGCTTGCATGGATTAGACAACGTGATGCACCCAGTGAGGACACACAGAAAACAGTCTACATGACACTGTCCCTCTCATGCTGAAAAAGCCTCAGCTGGAATCTCCTGCTTGTTTTTTTTCATCTTTTTTTTTGTTTTTCCAGTCATCTCTACTTCTTTTCTTCAACTATATGCCTTTTACATGAACTAGAGTAGGTATTTAGGAAATCTAGTTTGGAATCCCAGATTTTTTTTTTTTTTTTACCTGAAAACCATCACATACAAAAGAATTTGGTCCAACTTTCACCATTAAAATCTTGTGATATGGTCCTCATCTGAATTTGTCTAGCTTTAGCTTCCAACCATTAGCTCCTACATGCCATCCTCCACTAAACTGAGAGCTACAAGAAGTATTTTCCCCAATTACATATTTGTTAGTAGAGAACAAGCTCTCTCTTAACCAACAATGAAATGAACTGTCTTAAATCTCTCACCAAAAAAATCCTTCCTAGCTCTCAAACTATTTTCTTTCTTTCTGAACTATTCCAGACGTCCAACATGCTTCTGAATGCATGGACACCAAAGGCCCACATAAGTTAGCCCACACAAGTTATTCACGGAACAGCTTTGCTAATGCTGTTTATGACTTTAACATTTCTTCCCTACAATCACATTACGTTCATTGCTTATATAAAATAATCACTTTACTTCACTGAGCTGCAGAATCACACTGGGAATATGGGAATACATGTGCAGTTGCTCATTTAAATTATTATTCAGGCCATTAAATCCCTTCCAGCATTACTGCACACAGCACTATCTGGTAACTTTGACCAACGTGCTGACCCTTCCTGTCGCTCTATGATCTCTTCTTCTCCAAGTAACCCCCATGGGACAGGACAGTAACTGTCCAGTATCATCTTGACGCTTGTGAAATGCAAAACAAACAAAAAAAACAAAAGCCTTCACTAAAAAAATAGATAAACATTTTTCAAAAACCTCCTATTGTCATCGTTGACTACAACAGGTATGTTTTGTGACAAAAGAATGACTTAAGTCCTTCACTGTAACGTGTATATCTAGTAATGGAAAAACTCTAGTCCAGTATTCAGAAGACCACAAACCACAACCAGCACTGCTTTGTGAAGCCATTGTTAGTGGAATATACAACCGTTTAATACAGAGGAAAATTCTCAAGATTTTGCATCACAGGTGTAGCATATCTTTGTTTTGTGTAGATCCAATTAGATTGACCGTAAAATCCTTCTCCTGTTGCCAAAACAGTGGAACAAAGCACAGGAGCAGGATTTGTTTCCTCTGTTCTGACATCATCCAGTCCAACCTCCTCTGGTCTCTATGAGGGTATTTGTCAGTGGCTGGTGTTAATCAGCTCCTTATTTGCTCAACCAGATGGACAGATTTTCACTTTAGCTTCTAATGTCAATGTAAATGTTTCATGCAGCTGTTCCATTGTTTGCACCACAGATATCTGGTATCATCTGCAACACCCCCATCGCACCTACAGTCTACTTACACTGGCTACCAAGTCAGTGATGAGAAGGTAAGAGTCACAGAAAGAAAAGCAAGGAGATTTGTTTGCAGATGTACTGTTCTTAGAGACTGTACAGCCTAAAACCTGCTCTCACTTACACACAGGTAGCTCATAGTCATGCTGGTATAGAAAACAAGAAAGGATTTCCTTCAGGTACTCACCTATTCTTGGGAACAATCTGCTGTGTTCTGCAGCATGGGCCCTCTCCAGGGATATAAATGTCAGGAGCAAATGCAAGTCTTCAGGTAGGTTTGACAGTAGGGCAACCAATGTATTTACTAGCTTCCAGGGGTCCTTCTGCATAGCTTTTAACATATGTGCTGGGTTACAGCTGTGGTTTTAAATGTCTCATTATCTTTTCTTTTCCCATCCTGTCCCCAAAATATGAGAGGATTCATTCCTATCTGCCTCACCATGGGGCTTTTTGCTTCTTGAGATAGAAGCTGTGCATCTTAAGAGGGTCAACACAAGAGCTGCAGACCTATACCGCTTTGTCTGTGTTAGTGAGGAGAGGTGAACTCTCAAGGCTTAGACAGGGAACTGGAAGCAGGAAGGAAAGCAGTGACTTGCAGAAAATGGACTCCACAATCAGTAAGATTGCAAAGTAGGCATGCTTATTCAGCGCTGGGCAGCACGGGGGGTAGTCCCACCAAAGTCGTGCATGCACGACTTGCCATGGTTATATGCAGTAAAGAGTTACATATGCATGAAGTTTCACAATGTGTCTATACACATTCATAACCTGCCCCCACTTCATATTTAAATTAGTTCAAGTCATTTCCATAAACTCCTCCCATCTGCGCTTGCACAGTCTCTCCTGGTAGTGGTCACTGGGGATGAAGGCTGGTGACTCTTCCTCGTCACCGCTAGTTGACCTCGTCTTTGCGCATACTCAGTTGCTTCTTGGCTCTTGTCCATCCGCAGGACCAGTTTCTGCCAGTTTCTTAAGATAGGCTCACACTCTTATTAAGAGACTGACCTTGGTAAGGGGCCCAAAGCTTCTTGCTTTAATTAATTTGCACAACAGTTAGCAAAGACATTAAGTAGCATCCACTAGTTTAATACTGTCAGCGCTCTATCTATGTTTGATAAGATTCTCCTAACTCCCTCTCTCAGCAGGACCCTTCTTCCCCTTCCAAGGGCCACAGGGTGTGGACTAGTCCAGAGCCAGCCATAACACCGCAGTATGTGATCTGCTGTTACACTGCTAAATAAAAGTACAGAAGCTTTTGACTTGGAAAAAGAAGAGCTGCGATTCACTTAGTGGAAAGATGTAGCTAGAAAGCATTAGCAGAAAATCCACATGCTGGCTGCAGCTAACACCTGTCAGCACCACCCTGATAACATTTGCTTCACACATGTTCCAGCTTGGCAGGCACCTGATTTACAATTTCACACTTGTTCTCTAGCACATTGTTCATACACTAGATAGCACTGAAGAATAAGCATGCAGTGGTAAGTGACATAATTAGGTTACTACACAGGATAAAACTTGCTCCAAAGTACATCCATATCAAAACACAATAACCTTGAGACAATATATGAATTAATGACAATTTTATTTTAAAAAGCCATTAGCCTGTTAATAACTATTAGCCTATTGCACTGCCAGATTTCTTCCTGCTGCACTGTAATAATGAACTCTGCCTGCTTAATTAAAAATGGTAACAGGTAACTATGACTGCACTTATCTCAACAGAATTGCACTCATTTCTAGCAGTCCTAGATTTGGCCCAGAAGCTACCAAACTTACTTTTCCCATTTTCTGAGGCGACAAGGTAGGAAAGACGTGTATCAGAGACCTCTTTTTAATATATGACCTTACAGTGAGCTGGCCTCCATTTACAAGTAACCAAAACTATTCTTCCAAGGCATGTGTTTACTGACCCTAAGGGATGCAGAGATGGTAGAAATGCTTTGCATCATTTGCAGTGATGTAGGCAAGAATGATGAAAGAGGAGGCAATACTTCTGACTTGTCTCTTAACTGAAGAAGTTAGTCCTGTTTTTCTTTGACCAGTATATATATATCACTGAAGAAATGTCAGTAAGCTCTTACGGACCTGGGCTTACTTGCAAAGATGCTGAAAAAGTATTATTTAACTGCATTATGACAGAGGTACAAGCCAGCTAACATATAATATGGGACCACACTCCTCAAAGAGATGATGATCTAAACAGACAACAGGTGAAAGGAAACAGAGCATCAGGGAAGCAAAATGGTCTATCTATGATAAGAGAGACCTTGCAGAGTTTGTAACAGAACCAAGGCATTTTGGCTTTCGGTTCTTGTTCCACCACGCGAGTTCATGCTTTTCTCCAGAACTCAAAGTTTTACACTACAGTCAGGCAGGGATTTTAAAGTTTTCCAGAGGCATCTGTCCAGTGCTAAAAAGTGGCTTTCTCAGGTAACATTTAAGCCATTTAACATTAGATAGCAAGAACCAATTTACTATGATTAATAACACAACACAGGAATATTAACGTTTGCTATGCAGGAGTCCCTTTCTTAGCCAAATAGTTTTTAACAAAGGAGGCTCCCTATCACCTTAAGGGTGGATCAGCAGAGCAGTGCAGAGATGCAGCAGCTATATGCTGTCAGTGTAAGAACCCCGACTGACCCCCCCATACATGAAGAGATACGGAAAAGGTTTTTGAGTAACAGCCAGATAGACTCCCAGAGCACCATGGAGGCAGACAATTTTGAAAGATCTTCAACTGTATGAATTTTTGCAGATCAGTTAGTTAACATGCACTCACAGATGCATCAGCAGACAACAAAGGCCTCCTTGGCTCCACAGAATAGCTTGATCTGAGCTTTAGGGAAGCTCTCTGGGGAGAGGTTATCACAGTCCACTGAAAACAACGCCTCCCTGACAGCAGGATGGATGTTCTGCCAGGGTTAGCAGGAAAATTTTTCTCATGTTTCTGCCTATGTGAATCAGGTTGTTCTCATATGAAAGGTCTGGAAATTCAGAAAGAGCTGGCATCACTATGAACTTGCATCTCTAGCATGGTGAATAGCCCAGAAGGTTAAGAAATTTGGTTGGAGTTTGTAATAAATGTTTGTAGCAGATTTTGCCGCTTTTTCAGCTTTCCTGTCTGAGGTCACAGAAGAGACGCTTTTGTAGAGCAAGCAGAACAATCTCATCCATGAAAGAAAACAGGAAGATCTTTATTGCACTGTTTTTACAAGTTAGTAGATCCAGATTTTTAGGAAATGATCATCTGTGCTCACTGCAGGTATCTTTAAAACAGTGGGTAGTCATACCTCAGTCATTAGCCCACTTGTTTTGTTACAGAAACACAGCTCTGTGAACGAAAGCATTGGTACAGCTAGGAGAATGAGGTGGTGAAAGGTACAGTGGGACATAGGAGAGGGAAAAGAAGATTCACCTCAGTGGAGAAGTGGGCAGAAAAGCCCGGGTCTATCAGAGTTCATTCCCCTTCAGAAGAATAGAACCAGAAGTGCAGAACAGACATTGAATGGTATTTCACAGGCCTCATAATTGAGAAGGAACCTACATGTGCCTTACTAGAATGGCATACGTTAGCGGATTCAACATAGTCTTTAAGTTAATACTTTATGTCTTCCTCTCTGACACTGAAACTGACAGACTCTCGCTTGAATGTAACTGACAGGAAAGCTTGCAACTTTCAAAAGTCTGCAAATTATTCGCAAAATCTTCTGGTAACAGTAGGGAAGTTCTGAAAATACCCTGCTAGGGGAGATAATGGAATTATCTGTGACTAAGAAGGCAAACAGCTACAAAAACAATGATACAAGCATACATCAGCCTATAGTGAGGTGGGAGGGATGGCCTGACAGACTCCAAAGGTCACGTGAAAACCTGTTTTCTCATGACTCTGCTACAGAACTCAGTTCTTTTTCCACATCATGCACACAGGCACACCATCACACAACCCTGCCATAAGAGAAACAAGAAGATTGACCTCATTCAATCACTGAATTGGTATAAGATAACATCAATTTGCCAAGCAGCATGACAAAGTTTCCCACTCTGGGCTACACAGCATCTCCTGATAACTCAGAGTTCTCTCTGTGATTATGATTAGGTTAATCAGCTGGTTGCCTAAGGAACTGGGACTATAACAATCACAATGTAGGAGTAATTTTTTGTACGTGTAAGGTCATGTCTTGTGTAACTTATCAATTTGTTAGCAGATTTCAAAGTTGAAAGAGGAACATGCAATTCAAAAATAATCAAGAGAAAACAAGCAACTAGGTAGAGGACACTATCTTTAGCATCTGGCTGAGAACAGCTTTGGTTAGACATCAGAGAACACAGCTGGAAAGCTAGTCTTGTAAATAAAATCAGCTTTGTTACTTTAGTTGCTCATTTTGTCCTTCAGGAAGAGAGAAATTCAAAGCTTTTTTTTTTTTTTTTTACGAGATACTGTTTCCATATCAATTTTTCAGTGTACACAAATCCTATTACTGTATCACAGCACGTGCAAAATGTGGGACTAAACGCTTCTCTGACTATGTGACTGAACAGTAAGCAACAGATACAGCCTTTTGCATAAGAAACTGAGAGGCAACTACAAACACTGGGGCAGATAAGGGTTAAGCGTTCTTGGTGCCAGTTTCCTTTCTCCACTGAATTCTTGTTTTAACTAAGTTTTCACTTTACCTTTACCCTTCACCTTTATGGAAATTCATTAACACAGAGAAAAATGTTTTCTTTGCTGTCTGCAGTAATTAAATATGTTGGCTTTTGCTTGCACTAAGATATGTGTGTGTGTCACTAACAGAGCTTGCTGCTAGCATGACAGTTGGTATCATTGTCAGTGCAACTAGAATTGTGTTCCATAAAAGTGTGACCCTGGGATCACACAAAGGCATCTAATTACAACAGAGGAACATGTGTTTTAGAGAAATAAAAGTTCTGCAAGCAAGAGGAAAACAGCAGCATTTTATGAAAAGCTTGGTAAAGGTTATTTTGCTAATTTGCAGCCCCTTGTCAGGGCTGTCCTGAGTGCAAAGGTTCAGATATGACACTGTTTATGCAGAATCTGTTCTGTACTTAATGAGATGGAACTAGAAGCACATAAATGCAGGTCACTAAAGAAAGCAAAAAGGCTTTTTTCACCAAAATTTAACCCAGCCTGAGAAATGATGTGAGCTGTAACATGTTTCCATTAGACCCTTTTCAATCAAACATCAGTTAGCTTTCCTCTCACAAAGACATGCTGAATCCAAAATGGCCATATACTGCAAACTCCTTTGCTAATTAAATTCCTGTAAGAACATCTCATGAAACAGATGCTTTGTAGAATAAGAGACTACACTTTGATGCAGGTGTAGAGAAGACAGCACAGGTAGATAGCTGCTAATGCACTTGACAACTCCGGCTCAACTGACGCTTGAACAATATTTAATGTCTTCTGCTGTTTTACAGAAATATTAATTTCCTTTTGTTTATCTATACTGTTATGTGAGAAGCTTCAAGGAAAAAAAAGGATTTTTTTTTTTTGTTATTTTCATTGCTTATCTGAAAACTGAGCTAAGGTATCTAATTATATAAGAATATTTTTTATAACTTGTATGAGGAAGCACAGGAAATCAGCTCTGTTTTCCTTTGAAATTGCCCATCACTATAAAAATAAATGATAGTACAGTAACCTTTTCTGCTATCTGATGCATGGCTTGATCATTACAAATGCAATCATATAAACAAAACCAGTCTGATTAAACTTTACTGGAAAACCTCACCTGTAAATCCAGATATCCATGCTTCTGCAAACTGTTTCAGTTACCAGCACCACAGGATCGAATTATTAGCACCATACGTGGGATGGAACATACACTGGCTTTCAGGTAAACCAATATATTTTGTAATAAAAACATACTCAAAGCACTTGTTAATTGGGATGACAGGAGATGCAGAATTGCAAAGTGAGTTAGACTATAGGGATTTTTGCTCCAGGTACCAAAATTAACACCAAATAATATAAAAGACTATCCTGCACTAAAAAACATTTTCATTTACCTTAGTGGCGTCTGGCAGAGAAGAGAAGCACTTTTGGGGGCCGAGTCATGGCAGAAACCTTCTCCACAGAATCCAAACCACAGTCACCTAGGGAGAATAATTCACAAGGTTATGTGGATGTCCGTAAGTACTTTTTGGCAAGTCTGTCCAAAGATGCTCATGCTTTTGAATAAACCAGTCAGATCCAAAACAGCAGTGTCACCATGGTACCATGGAGTTGCATTGCTAACACAGCTGCTACCTGTACCAAGAAGACAAAGCCTAAGTAAGGACTTTCAGTCTGACTAAACAAAAAGAAATGAAGTAAGGAGAGAGAGGTGAACAGACTCCTTGAAAGCCTTACAGCAAGAGGCAATCAAACCAAGACTGAAGCCCACATATGACAGCTGTGAGACTATATCATGAGCACCTAACACTAGCAACGCACACTGCTAGCTCAAGAGCAAGTAATCTATCAGTCCTGCATTACAACACTCTGGTAGAACTTTTTTTTTCTGAAATACCATGTATCAGCATTATAGAGAAACAGTCCAGCACAGCAAAGAGATGGGTCGAGGAAGTAGCTAAGTGTTACTGCCTGTTACTACTGTCTGTTACTACTCCCTGTTACTGCCACAACTGGTATGACCAAGCACACCGAAGGGCAGTAGGAGTCACAAATGGATTAGAGCAGTTCAACAAACAAATAAGGCATTTAATGCTGCTTATACTGATTTTCAGACATACACTTTTAATCTGGTTTCCGTATCCAGTTTCATCGGCAGTGGCTAAGCTGGTACAGTGACTCAGTTGTGCCTGAGTCTTAACTGTATTCCAGCTTCAGCCCCAAGGCAATGATGATACTACTCTCACCGTAAATGTCAAGGAAATAGTAAACAACACTTTGTTTAAGTTCAGAAAATTCAGGTTCATTTTCCATTGTTCAAGTGACAAGACTAAAAAAAACACCATGAATATTTGAATTTAAGAAAAACAGTACGAATGGAAAAGGACACATGCTATTCTAGGTTCTGTTTGCACAATACAGTTTCTTTGGCCCCTTCTTTGAAGGTAGAATTAAAAAGTCTCTCAACACACAGACTTTACTATGCTCACTGAAACAGACATATGAACTTCTCTATCCAGTTCTTGCTGGGCACCAGGGACAAATAGCAAGCAGAATCATCAAAAAGAAAAATGCAGCCATTACTCCATTTTAACCAGTGACTTTTAAGAAATGCGTATTTTTGTAGTTTGCACAGAATGGATGTATATTTAAACAGCAGTGGAGCGGATAGCTAGAAGTTGAGTAGGAAAAAGCTTGCTATATTTCGAGATGAAAAAAAATGACATTTTACAGTAGTTATATTTGTCTCAACACTTGTACAATATATAATGCTTCCTGCCAAATGATTTTTGTCTAGCATGACTTTTTGAACTGACATCACTAATTTTCTTTTAACCTCAATGTAAGAGCTTTTGAAGAACTTTTTTTTAAGTCTTAATTGCATAATAATGTATCTCAAGCTAAATATCCTAATGTTGTACAAAGTCTAGTAGAAGTATTGACCCTTTTGCTTCCTCCAGAAATTAAAATCAACATCCACCCCACGATTTCATCTCCTAAATTAACATTTCTTTGTCAAAGTGTCATGTTTGTTCATTTATGTTGTAGCTAATTGAAATTCTTCCTGATCTGTTATGCAAATAATTATCTCAAACAGAATTCACAGCCAGACTACACGTAATCTCTGTTATATGTTAAACTGTACCATCATTATTTGCATCACCATAATGCTTAGATGTCGCAAATGATGCTCTGGTTTTCATCTGCTAGGTGCTGTACCAACACAGTTAGATAATCTTAGCACTTCAGTATCAATAAAGCCATGTTTATGCTTAAGTGCTCTGTTGCTTGGAGCTAAGTACACACACACAAAGCATTGGATGAAAAGCAGAATGGTCAGGCCTTACTGTTTGGATGAAGGTGGGACATAAAATTGTAACAATTTTAACCAAGAACCCACACAATTTCAAGGGAAGGAACAGAAACTGAATTGAGAATCTACTGAACTAGGGCAGCAACCTTAAAACTTGCTCACAACTTTCAAGCATTTCTGTTAAATACATGCCACAGTCCAGACTAAGTAAACCTTAACTGAGTTGTGATAACACAGCTAGCATTTCCTAATTATACAGTCCAAAAAAGGAAAGAAAAACAAGGTCCTAGTTTCCAAATACACTTGAAATACTTTCTAAAGAGGAAAGGGAAGACAGACAAATAATAACATGTTAAGAACTTGCTGTCTTTATACCTAGCTTTTTCATTTATGTGATTGTAATCAAGAGGAAGGCACGTACCTAACTGAATCATCCGTTTTCACATCAGTGATGGGCACAGTGGGGTATATCAAGATTCTGAAAGAAGTTCCCAGGGGTGCACTGAAGCGAAGCATCTACTTGAAACAGTTATTTTTACATCTTCCTGAAGAAGCATGGAGGTGAATTACAAAGTACAAGGAATGACATAAGATTCCCGAAGAACGAAAGAGCTTGAATTTTACGTATCTTCTGAGGGAGGGAGGGGGGAACAAAAAAACACCATCCTTTCAGGTACGGAGTCATTCAGAAAATTAAATGGAAAAGTTTAACTAGGATAAGTGTTACTGCACCATTCACAAAGCAGGACAAATGCAGCAGGATTTGTGTCCACTGAGCTGGGATTCCAGGGGTATAAACAGGAGATGGAGTGTAATCAGGACTCTGAAGCTGATCTTGATGAGTTATTAAAAGGAAACATTCAACTACATCTACCAAGCCAGGCCAAAACCTTATTAATGAAGCAGTCATTAGTGTTCATCATTTCTCAATCAACTAGTGTTCATCATTTCTCGCTTCTTCAATTAGCTTAGGAAACTTTTATTGACATTACCATGAATTTCCCACTATTCTCCAGTAACAGTACAGTAACAAGTACAGTAACCCCAAGAGATGGGTCTGCTAATGAGGAGATCTCTGCTTGTTCGTTACTCCATCTTCACTGCAACTTTTAAGCACCACCTTTTATGCAACAGGGCTTTCTTCATTACCACCTGCCTTCTCTCCATTCTCTTCCCTAGCTTCTGTGCCACCTACAAGTCTAAAACCTGTGTGATAGAAAGTTACAGGTCATTTATGATCAAAGAAAATTTTGCAAATGATTTGTTTGCTGATTGGCACAACAGATGAACAATTTTTAAACAAGAAATTCTTGAGTAATTGGTTTGGCTACCACAGTCCATGTTCTCACTCACTTGTGCCAGTTTATCTGTCAATAAGTGATCAATAATGACATTCTCCATTTGCTCAGCGTTAACAACTCCGGAATTCGCCACAGCTATTCTAAGTATTTCATGTTCAAATACTGCCATATTATGAAGTAGTGCTATAAGATAAAAGTTACTTATACATATTCCTAACATACAGCCAACCTGAAGGATTTTTTGCCCAGAGTTCTATATAATTAATAACATTTTTCCTCATATTTTTCTTTCAGGAAACCACAATGCTGTTGCCAATTCATAATGCAGCTTCAAGACCTCTTCGCGCTGAAAGATATTCAGGACATAAGGGCAAGAAAATATTCACTTAAGTTTAAGGTCAATAATATGCTGCATGAAATATATACCAAAATGCATTAACTGTAAACGTACCGTATTAAGTATTCCAGGAAGCTTTGCTGGGTATGCTTGTTTAACTTTTATATATACATACATATATACGTATATATATACATGCGCACACACATTTCCCCAAAAAATATACTTCAATTCCCTGACTGCATTATCATAAAACTGTTAAGATACTGTATATACCTCATTCTTTGGCCTGATTGCTAGCACATGAACTTTGAAAGAAACAGGCTCTTGTTTCTAATTAATAAAGACATAAAAGTGTTTATGTAGAAGGAAAACCTGGAGAGCTTATTATGCTGAATCCTGTTCAGAGCCAATGTGGTTTCATCATGTGTATGTTAAACTGACACAGCCATGTTTGGTTACAGACCAGTAGAGCATCTGCAAGTCATTTACATACTTTCAAATGCCACAGTGATAAATACACACGGCTCTTGTGACGATCCGAGGGTTATGTCTGAAAATGAATGAAGAGAAAGCATTTACAAATGAGTAAGACCATTTACAAAGGAAACCATCATGGAATTCTTTAGACTGAAATTGTGGAGGGGTAGGAATGGAAAGGGAAGGAAGAAGCATAAGACATACTCCTAAGGGTCTGAGCAGAACTTTTCATTTGCTCTCCTTATCTTAAAATTATTCCTACCATGTGCATACTGGTGATACATTTCATTTGTACTGTACAGACATTACTGCTTATCCATGGAAATACATTCAGACAGATGAAAAGTGGAAACAAGTTTGCTCATCGCACAGCTGCCATCACTACCTTCATCATAACTCTGCAAGAGAAAGAGCATTGTGGGCAGATTCATCCCAGCACAGATCTTGTCTACTCACAACCAAACTTCTGACTTGATCCTCACCCTAGGGGATTATTCCCTGTCACACACTGAACAGGACTTCAGACGTTGATTTTAATCACAAGAATTAGCCTTAACAGCAATCCCAAACCAATCACTTCAGAGTAGTTGCTATTTAGACATACTTAAGACCTTGCTTTTTGTCTGTTTTGCTTTGAGGATAAGAATCCCTCACTCTTACTCCAGATCTCTTCTAAGGAGCAAGAAAGATGTCTACACAGTTGGATCTACATTCACACTCCCACTGTGGACAACTCCAATGAATAGTCCTGATGGTAGAATCACAGTTTAAGGTCTTTCGGAGAAAGCTTAGGGTGCTGGTAACTTCTAAAATGCTTTTATCCATTCATATAAGCTCTAGAAAAGGACTTAAAGGATGTGATCTAAGTATGAGAAATGTGTTTGGACAAGCAGTCTGTATTATACACTTCTTGGCCATTGCTGTCAGCCTCTATTTTTTTTATGAGCAGAAAAATTGCTATAAATATTTAGTGCATACAAAAATCTAGTAACAGCCTCCTTTGAAACACAAAAATGTGTACACATAGAAATAAAATTTTAACCTGGAAGGCTATTATTGAGTTATACTGATATTTCTAGCTTTCACATCAACACGAACTGCAAACTGATTCCTCATTGGTGACACCTCTTGCAAAGAGTCAAGTGATTGCTGGACACTTTCTACTTAAAAAGTATCAGCATATTTTGAGATCTCGACTTATGCAGCTTACGCTCAAAGTATTTCCAGTCAGGTCCTGAGAAGTGTTCCATTCAACCATTGCCAGATGTGCAGCCCATAGCTGGGCAGCAATGTACCTCAATCCCACCTCAGAACCACTCTAGAGTAGAAGTAGAGATGAGAGAAAGCCCTGACTAGCTTGAGGATTACATGAACAAAAATAGCCGTGACCCCTTGCCACAAAATCTTCAGCAATTACAACCTGTAGGCCTGGCCTAGAAATTGCAGGACAACCATGATGGATGGGATGTACTGCCTTCATGCTTTTATCAAGGGATTGGAAAAAGGGAATGCATCGTTTTTGTCTTGTCTATTCTCTCGTCTCATTAATAGCTACGTATTACTATAAATTGAATGTCACACTGACAGTGTGAATGTAGGTCCAGTTTTGGATGTTTTCTCATTCCTTAGAGGAGACCTAAGTCTGTCTGAGCACAGTTTGCTGAAACGCTGCAGGGAAAAAAAGAATGTCTAGAAGAAAAAAGGGCAACAATAACAGCAATAACAAAGGTTGAACCACAGATGAACAAGAATAAGCAAACTGAATGTCTCCTTCATTTTTCTGCAAATTAAAAATATGATGAATAAGAAACAGCAAACATCAGCTATGTAATTCAAGCCATGATATTTTTATACTTTTTATTTCTAAGAAGCATTTATGGTTTCCATGCAAACTAAAGAGTATGCTTCCATGATGGTTAGAGTTGCAGTCCAAATATGCCAGAGCTCCAGAACCCAAATACTCCAAAATCCAGAGCAAGTGGTGGTCATGAGTAGAAGTGGCACATTAAACAGGACACTGTCCTTAAAATATGACACATCTTACAAAGTAGTTTTCAAACAGCTAGCTTTGTACATGTTTCTAGGCACATGCATGTGGACAAGCGCACAGTGTTGGAGCAGTACTATCAAACCACTCATTCTGCCAAATGACAAACTTCTGGGCACTTGGCCATGTGACTGAATACAGGGATGAGTCAATCATAAATCTAAAGATGTTCAAGGAGCTAAGCAACCAAAGGGTTTACATGTTAGCGAACACAAACACACTCAAAAGTCATTTATAATTGTTGTATATTTGTAGGAATTTTGACAATCCAGCATGGCAAATTGAAAGGAGCTCTTGAGTACTAATTTTGCTCCTGATTAGAGGTTATTAGAAAATCAGCCGTAAAGACAAAGCAAATACAGCACGAATTCCTTAAGGAAGAGACAGTAGTGTCACAAATACTGCAAGGCGAGGGGGTAATAAAAGCATAGAGACGTTTGTAAACATGTAACTCTTAAAGACAGAAGACAAAGGTAACTTATTGGACTTTGGTTTTGTAGATTTCTTACTATGAAATAATTAAACTGCACGTCTTCTTCTAAGGAACCCAACTCTAAAAAAGACAATATACTTTTTTTTCTTGGTATTTGTTTTACCTTTGCAATATGAATGTCTAAAAAAAATTCCAAGTCCACGTGCAGTGTCTTTCAAAATACCGTATGCAGATAAAACTGGAATAGAAGCTACTGAGAGACTTCTGTTGGGTCAAGATATTGCTCATGCTTAAGTTCCCAATTCCACTTCAGAAGTAATTCCTCTTCTGTTCATTCCTCTTCCCAGTAGCTGCAGGTTTAGTAGGGATACTAAATGTTTCAGATGAGAAAGAAAAAGGTACAGAGACTGAAATGTCAAAAACTGATCACCATTACCACTTGTGTCTTTATAGAGTATTGCAGCAAGATACAGGCTTTAGTTGAAAAAAAAAAAAGCTCAACGATTTTTTTTTTTTATTTCCCGCTTTCAAAAATGTTTGTAGGCTCCAAAACACACAGCCTAAGGAAACTATGCAAAGGAAACAGTGTGGTTTTTGTGGTGAAAAAAAGTCACTTATGTTGACAACGTTGGGATATTTTCTTTGTCTGAAACCGGCTAATTGGTCTGAACCTATGACTTTTGCTATAGTTATCCAAAAAAAAAGTCAGGAGCTTGATTTTTGGAACTACTCTTTGGTGCACATCAAACATAAGTGTCCCAATTATACCCAACCTACTCACACCACGACCCACAAGCATCTGTGCTCCCGTGTACAAATATATCTCAAGACAACAGACTCATATGTGTACTATTGTCAAGGTGCAGCAAGCAGTAAAACACTGCTTCTGCAGTGATACAGAATGAGCAGCCAAACAACATTTAGGCTCAAGTTAGACACCTGCTAAATGTCTGGAACAATCTCCCATTAGGATTAATGAAAAAACAACTAGTTACTAGTAGTCCTATAAGGCTGGGAGATCTAGCCTTCAGCAGTACGATAGAACTAGAAATGATTATTCAGATGACAACCCCCAGTTCCAGCTCAAGATTCTGAGCATCCTCTCAGAGTTTTGAACGTCTCTGAGACCAAAATGATTAGCTCTGGGAATATGCTCACCAAATTACTTAGCACAGATCCATGCTACAGCCGCTCCTTGCACAAAAGTTCCAGCACCAACACTAGAACATGCCCACACAGCAGCACTTTACACATGACAGAAGGTAGCCAGGCTTCCAGAAGATGCCACAGCCATGCCAGCCAGCCTAATGTGTTCTGATGTCTAGAGCACAGTCCCTACAAATAGGATGATCATAACCGCATTCAAAACACATGTAGTTTTCCCCATTCTAGCTCACCTCCATCATGTGCTCCACCATCAGGCTTGAGCTTCCATTACTAACTTCTGTTTTGTCTAAGTACTTACAACAGAGATCAGAAGGGAAAAAATCTCCTACAGGAAGGTATACTAATTTAGTGAAAACCTGCAGGGACTCAGTAAAATCTGCAACACAGTAAAACATGCCCTGGAGTATTCAGAAGACTAGCAGGATTTGAGAGAAAACAGGTTCTCCCAATATATCACCGCTCTTCTTTGCAGACTCATCTCTGTGGAAAAAAAGCAACATTCTGATTTGTGAAATTGATCCAATTTTTAACTGGGCTGCTGTCCAAAGTCATGTAACTTCCTCAATTCATTTCCCCATTTCAGCTTTCTGGAAGTAGCTTCTCTCCACTGACCAAATTTGTTATTTTGGTCATTCACCATTTTCCAAAGTAATGGAATGTTATTAACTTAGGGGGTGGGGGCTTTAAACCACAATTCTTCACAACAGTAAGTTTACTTCTTCATTTGCAACTGATTAAATTCCATAAGCACAGCGTGGAATTTTCTTCAGCTCTCAGTTCACTGTTACACAGATTAAATGATTTGTCATTGCCTGCTGAGCAGTTATAGAAAATACATTCTGAAAAGTTGTGTGGAATTTTAAAGCTAAAGCAGTATTTACAAAACCAGACTAATGAACCTAACACCTCAACCAAACAATTTCAAAGCACCGAAAACTGACATATCAATACTCAATACACCAACGTTTTACAAAAAAAAGATAAAAAAGCCATTTGCCACTTCACAGGAGCTAAACAATGAGGTCTCATATAACATCATTGAAAGACCAAGCCCAGGAGTATCGAGTACAGCAGCACAAGTCCCTTCTACCTCTAGTCAAAGACCAGCAGCTTAGACATATAAAGCCATTTAGATTTTCAAGAGCACTTAAGCAGGCTTGGCACTTAAAGCTAAATTAAAAAAAAAAAAAAAAAAAAAGGATTTTAGGCATCTACACTGGTTAAGAACATTCATTCAGCATTCAAATGTAAGGTCCAATTTCAGGTCTCACAGCCAGAAGCTGAACTCAGTATTTATATATGTTCCTCTCCCAAGAAGTGTGGTGAAATGCCACACTATTTTCCAGTACATTCCAGCCCTGTAGAGTCTGAAGGTCTGACCACATACTCTTTGGGTGCAGAGAAGTCCTGTCCTGTTGTTCTTGATTTTCTGTATACTAACATGCACAGAGATTATACTGAAGAATAAATACAGGACATGCAACCCACACTATTGAGAGAAGGCATCCCTAGCCAAAAGTGTCATTCATGCACAAAGTGCAATGCAATATACATCTAAATTCCGGTATTCACCCAGAGTCCTAGAAATCTTAAGGAGGTGATGAGAGCACCCATTCAGGAAATGGTCTCACCAGAATAGACTGCTTCTGGTACCTTCAAAAGATAGAAATAAATCTTACCACAGCCATGAAGAAAAAAATGCAGCAGCAATATAGAGGCTTGAAGATCCCCTTGAAGATCCCCAGCTCCTCACGATGCAGCTGGCAACACAGCTTCCATTACCTGTTCTGTCCCGTGACCAGAACTGCTTGCTAGGCCAGAACTGCTCTTCAGACTCCGAGCAGCAGTGGCCATGAGGCAGTGCCAATGGACAGCCTAGCTTTTTCTGTTCTGCTTATATTACGCAGAGAAACAGCATCAGACAGAAGGATTAGAGCTTCATAAACTGGATGCCTTCATACTGAACAGGCAAAGTAAGAGCTTGCTTTGGGCTTAGTAACAATAAGATGTGTGTCTAAGTTACTAGCATCAGCAAAGCCTTCAATAATAAGCCAGAACAAGAAAGCTTTTCTTCATATTGCACAATTTTACATTTTTAAAGAGACATTAATAGATATAAATATATAAACATAATCATAAGAAAATTACTTGCACCTCTAAATCCTCTGGGTTTTAAAATGGAGGATTCCTTCCTTGTTTTAAGCATATTTCCTCTGCACTTCATGATGTAGGGGCTCCCTGCTGCTTGAGAAGGTTCCCTTTATAGAATGTTGAACAAAGAGTTTGGAAAAGTTTTGATTGATAATAGCTTACATATGGTGTTACAGAAATGAAGTCTATTTTAAGTATCTTTCTTCTCTGAGAAGGGATTTTAAAGAGGTGCCATGTGTTCCAAACTTGCTGGAAACACGTTGAGCTTTTTCTCAGAGCCTGCCTCTTGAACTTGCTCTCTGACTTACTATGGAAATGTACAAGTCCATCATAATCCTTACTAACATTTAAAGTAGTACACTTTATTTCCTACACTTGTGAGGTTTGGAGGGTAGGGCAGTACTGGAGCATAACAAGCAATTCTAAAGAGGATTCCTTAAACATTTGTATACTGTTGTCGGATATATGGACTCAGAGCAATATATATATTTCTTCCATTTAAGCACAAAGAACAGGAAACTGTCATCATTCAAGCCTACTCTCCTCCCTAGTGTAGGAGTTTTAGAAAATCTATAATACATTATTACAAGGAAATAGGAATTGTAGCTAAATAGACATTGTGAAAAGGATTTGATCAAGAATCAGGGAAAAGGAGCATGAAAACTTTTTATTAAGATGAGTCTTCATGTCTTTCTCACTTTTCATCAAGATTTAATCTCAAAAGATAATTTTAAAGACATTATACTGACACGTTGCCTTTCAGATAAGAAGTTCATGTTTGACTGTAATCAAGGATTCCAGGAACTATTCTTTCAGCAAATAATAGGCAGGGAGGACACCATGACCTTCCAGCATTTCAACCTTCATGAGAGTTGTCTGGCAACTTAAATTTTACCTCAGATTTCTAAGAAAAGGAAATTAAATAGAAATGCTGCAAAATCTAACGGGTCACATTACTTTATGAATTTGTTTCTAATATTAGTCATACAGAAGGGTGAAATGATCCCAAGTAATTTTAGTGATTACAAAAATTTCCAAGATCAAAGTAAGATTGTCCTTATCAAAGAAGCATTAGTTTGTAGTCTTTTACAAACACTCTAGTCAGTATCTACAGCTACGACAAATTACTTGGAACAATAAAATCATGCAGAAGATGGTTTTCTTTTGTTTATGAATTTTCTGAAATGTGCTCTATAAATGCATTACCAACATTATTCATGTACAAAACTATTTGTTCATGGTAGCAAGATCACTAACAGCTATCTGTCACCTGTGACTGGCCACTCTATAAACCGGACAGTGTTTCTGTTTTCTGTGCATCTACAACTTTGGTAACGGAAGCATCCTAAAGCAGTTCAAAGTGGCTGAACCATTTTGGTTGGTGTGAACTAACCTACCTTCCTTTAACCATAATCCAGGGTCAAAGTTTTCACTGATCAGCAGAGATATGGATACAGAAAAATAACTTTAAAGTATTATCTGATTTACATTTCTGCTCTATAAAAATGTATGGTGCTAACTTTTTTGTAGTATTTGCTCACTTATAAGTCATCTACTTTACTTACCCTGTAGGGCTTTTGACATTGTGATCAAACATCAGAGGTTCATTAGATGACTCTTCACTGTGATGGAAAAAAAAATGGTGGTCATCAAAACAGCAAACTATGCAAATTACTAATTTTTTATTAGACTACTTCAGCACTTGCATACTTTTTCCTAGCAGCAACATGAATTAACTGCAGGTTAATTTCATAAACATACAAGGCCAAAGTTATCTCTAAGGTACAGCAAAGATTATTTTGGTCTAAATTTGAACTGCCTGAACTTTAATGCAATATAATAAAAAAGTCATGTGCATATAACCCATCCAGAGTTCAATATTTTTGAAACTTCAAGTCAAGGACAGTATTTGGTGGTATCTTCTGTCAGATTCAAATACATGTTTTAAGGAATTTAACTTCACTGAGCTTGTAACACAAGTAAGCAAACAAACGAACAAAACCCATCAATTTAGCATTGGATAATGTTTGAATTGTTTGAATCATTGTTTGAATTGTGACTCTCAGTCTTTTAAGTAATGGGCAACTATCTGTACTGCATTCATAGCAATAGCTTGTACTGGGTGCATCAAAACCATCAGTTTAGGCAAGAACCCTGGTAGAAGGATAGAGTTGAACTTTACATCATCATGACATTACAAAGGACATCAGTATCTCAGTATCTCACTGCCAGCTCTTTTTTTTAATAAGTATTTTTACACTGTGATATTTTCCACACACTTGAGACATCTTTATTGCTCCTCAGTAGAACTTCCTTTTTACCTCCTAAGCAAGAATGCAAGTGGAATTTTTTAGACATGTGGCACAGAAGTATTCTGCAGACTTGGGGCATATCAAGGAGCCCACCCACAAACTCCTTTTCCCTGATACTTCCAGCTCCAGGAATTATGTCTACAAGAAAGGCAAATCATTTCCCTGGAAGAAAGCAGGAAATGGATAAATGTTACCACCAGGGAGCATTTCATATTCTTCATAAACAGTCAATTCAAGCCAGTGCACGCAGAGTCACAAGTGTAGCTGCTATGCTAAGGAAAAACATATGCTTTCCAAACAGAAGCAAAAACTTTCCAAAACTGTCTTTCAAGATTCTTTTTCAGCCTAAGCCAATGCAGTGTAATCAGAGAGTCATTTGGGATAATCATGCAAAAATGTCTGCCAGAACTGGTGCTGCATTGCTCCTTGCAGCATTTTGGAGCAGCTTCCTTTTCAATGAGCTACGCTCATTACATCCTATGTTTCCGTTCTTTCCCAGGAAACGATCCCTAATCCACAAAGCCAGTTTGCCTGAAACACTGTTGCTCCATTCCCTGCCTCTGCTGCCCCACACCACGTGAAATATAATCACTTCAAGGAGGAGTCAGATACCACATTTGACCTGATCCCCCTTTCTTATAAACTAGACAAGCTTGTGGCGTAGCTGTTTCAGGTCAGAACATAGTTGGGGTCTTGCACAGCTTGAAACACTGCACTTCAAAACCTAAAACTGCAATTGATAGCTTCAAATCAACAACTTCAATCTACTGTTTCACTGCAACATCCTTCCTTTAAACAAAAAAAAAGGATTAAAGATAAGAGACAATAAGATGTCTTTTGAAGCAAGTCACCGAACAGATTTACCAACTGAAAGTTCATTTGTAACTAAAATGACCGTGCACAGACCTCCACATAGGGAAGTTTACTTACTCAGGAAGGCAAGAGTACAGCCTGTAAAATAATTATTACCAAAATTGTCTATAACATTCTAGATAAGGGAATACAAACTCTGTAATTTAAATTTAATTTAAATTAATTATTATAATAAAATAAATAAAAAAATTTATTTAAATGTAATTTAAATACAGAGGCATTCATCCTGATCTTGCTTATACCCAAGAGAGCATTACAATTCTGACCTTTGGGAAGATATAACTTTAATAAATACTGAGGAGTTTTGTAGGTAGTTATACACACATTAAAATAAATATTTAAGTGGAATACTAAGAGACTGTCAGTGGTTCCAGCGTATTCCAGATTTTCTGGGTTGCAAGGATTAGAAATATTGGTAAACTCCTTAGAGTACTTTAAATCTCCCGTAACCATAAAAGGTAGAAAAGCTTAAGCCTCAGGTGACAGCAGCAGGCAGAATTGCATTTAAAGGTTGTGACTTACAAAGTACAGTTTGACAAGGCTGCTACCATCTCCTTAAAGCAAGGTATATGCCTCATGAAAAGGATAAGTGGATCTCAAATACCAACACAGATGAGAAGATACAACTCCTTTCTTGTTTCCATATGCACAGTCATATGTATATCACCTCCACCTACAAACTTAAGTCAGTACTTAACTCCCATAGTCAACTGCCATGCCCCACACGGCTCTGAAACCCCCATTTCCTAAAAGCACAGCACTGGACAATATACACCCCTAGCCCTCAGAGAAAAGCTTCAGAAAAGATACCTTTAATGAACGTATGAGCTCTGAAAGCCAGAATAAAGGGAAAAAAAGCAGCTGGTTTTCATAATTTGTTTTTGCTAACATTAAGCCACTTCCAGGATTTTTGGATGCATGTGATCAATACTGAACAATGACAGAAAAATAAAGGGGAAGATCAGTATGTAACACCAGGACACCGACTGCTATGCAAATCATGATCTGATGCAATGAGATTTATCTAGGGCCAGTGGGCTGCCCAGTCACTGGTTCAACTGCAGAGACAAGGCTTCCCAAGGAAGAACTGCTGCTGTAAGGCAGCACAATCCTGCAACTGAGTATTGCAGGGCTGATCACATGCAGAGAAGCAATATAAATGATTTCTTGCTCTTCCCAAAGCTCCTGACTACTGGGCAAGGCTGATACGTGAGCAAAGGACCCAAAGGCTTTTGAGCGGTCCACATTATGGGAATCTGGTCTAGGACAGGTTATTTTAAAATAAAAAAGAAGAAATATCAGAGAAAATAAGTATTTGTGGAGGAAAAGGAGAGGAGTAAACCTTGCTTTACTTGCAATTGTTTTTAGTGTGAAGCAGTTAGCAGCATTGTGCTAACTACTGCCACATGCGGATCCTGAGATGCATCACATTCTGCAGCAGTACTCTTTAATCATGAGGATGAGCATGGTAAGTTTGTCACCGCTGGCTATTTTCTGTTTTCTCTAAGAGAGCTACAGAGCTCTTCTGTGAACCAGAAAGCTATCTGAAGCAGGGAGTACCTTCTGCTTCCCTTTTCTAACTTTTCAGGAACAGTTAATCAAAAGTTTGGGTCAGAGCTTATAAATATGATGAAGCTTTGAGGTAAGCTATCAAAGAAGAGAGCTTGCAAGAGAATGAGAGCAAGTATTCTTCTATTTTGCCAAGTAGTACAATACACAATTCTATCCCTGAACCAAAATACTGTGTTCATACTAATTCAAGCTTTGCCCCTTTACATGAGTGTCCTACACATACCTCCTGCCCACCATCTTGACTGCCAACAACTCTGAATTTGGCCCTCTGCACATCCCAGAGGGCTGTTAAATAGGAAAGAGAATTATAATGTAGAAAAATAGGCCACTGATACTTAAGTCTTAAGCTTCCTGTTCTAATATTGATTTTAGTCTGGTATATAGGTCAGCAAACTATTTGAAGCACAAACATTGGGCAATTTGATTCATGAAGAGGGCTGGCTCAGAGCCCTCTGCTGCTCTCAAAAAACTGCAGCATACAGCTGCTCTGGGCAGCCAGGCTGTCCCCACGTACCACCTTAGAAACCATTTTACTATCCCAAGACCATGCAAGGGTAGAATGGGTCTGATTTCATGGGAAGCTGAGCTTTGAACTTCACTCAGAAGAGGTAAGTCATTGTTCCTGGTCTGTGACAAATCCACATGCACAGTAAGACTGGAGAACATGTTCCAAGCAGTTCTTAAGACATACCAAACTGGGAAACAGACTCACACTTACAAGAGCAATCTGAAAACAAGAATTATAAAGCCTTCAATGTGACAGCCCCTCTGGTCAGGGGCAGGAGTGTGTGTGTGTGGAACAAAACACCAACATTTCTAGACATCTGCAAAACTTAGCTCAGAACTATGCAAACCATGGTAATTCTTCTGAATATTTGGTAGGACACCTTATACTGTTAAGTGCTCAGACTCCTTAGTGAACTGCAGCCCATTCTAAAGCACAACGAAATCAAAGGGAGGCATTTATAAGACTCTGAATGGGTATTGAGTCATGTCCTATGTGAGCTGACTTCAGCAGTGCAACTGCATAATACCATTTGCTAAGTCACTGAAAAACCCTACACACTCATGCCTTTGGAAAAAGTCAAATGACTTTGCCTTTACTTTTACAAGGAGAATCCAGGGTTAATATTTTGAAAGGGTATAAGCAACTTAGAAATCCAAAGTGCTTTGTTTTACAAATCTGATTACTATATACTTGCTTTCAGCAACTGGGATTTGAATTCTTGTATTAGTGTTGTATTGAAAATCTTAACTTAGGTCCTACAGACAAATTTAGAGACTTAAAAATGTAAAGTTTACCTTTGTTGCCATACACACTAAAAATACAAGAGACAGGTGAAAAATCATGAGAAGACGTGACAAATGATCAGACTTCCACTGCCTGCAGCACCTAACAGAATGCTCTCTAGAAAACAACACATTTCCACCCTGTAGAACAATGAGATTATATTTGGTGTTACTTGCTGCAGATGTGAAGAACTATTTAGTACGTTTATTCCAATACAGAACTGTGATTGAAAATTATGTTCTTGCAGTGTGCAATGTTACTCACAATGGTACATGGTTTTCTCTTTACCCCCCCCTCATATCTTGATCAAAAATAGAAAATACTGTCTTGAAAGCCTAACTCAGCACACAGGGCACATCTAGACTTAAAACAGCTCAAAGAGCACAGTGTGTAGTGCAATATCAACATCACAGTCTTCAAACATGACTGACAGCTTGGTATAACAATCGACAGTAACATTTATTTCTTGCTTCTTTTCCCAGGAAATGCTGTGTGATTCAGGTTTGAGTTTGCTGTAGCCTGTTTATAACAGGTATATTCCAATCCATCATGGAAGGAAGTCCAGCTAGGAATGCTTGACTTGAATGGACTAATCCAGGTACAGTTCTGATTTGTTTGCTTGATTAGGACTGAATCTCATCTATGAAGTACACCTGGCACTCAAACTAAGCAAATACTTACCTTCAACACGTAACGCAGTCCGCCCATAGGCTACTTGAAGCCAGGTGTGTATTTAAGCAGCTGACTAGATCTGGCTTTCTGTCTGGCCTGACAGAAAATATGAAGCAGTACAGTAAACACAAAGTATAGCTGTTCTTTTGGAATTTCACTACATCTGAGAACTAAGCATGAAGAAAGTAAGCAAACTGAAAACGCTTAAAAGGCAGTATTATTTTGCCACCATGTCATGTATTTACAATGCCTCCTGACCCCTCTGAAGAGTTAAAAAGAGCCCTGATGACATAAATTACAAGTTAATTCACAAAGTAAGTCACTGAATGATGTTGGATGCAGCATTTGGAAAAAAAAACACAGGAAAATGTTTGTGTGTGATCTTCATCAATAATCAGGACTACCAGGTTAATATATCTGAATATCTGAAGTTACAGCATCGAGCCACTTCTCTTCAATACCCTTATGTCGCAAATCACTGTGGACTCGGTCAAGGCACATCACAATAGCACTGTCAGGACTTCATGAAGAAATGCAACAGAAATGTGGCCAAGGAAAATGGAAATATGTGGAAGTGCACATGTGGATTTCAAAGCAAGGAACATGGAGAGCTGACACATACTTGGGAGAGGGATGTACGATCTGGATAAAATCTCCAAAACTGTTCTTCAGATCATTCAGGAAGAAAGCAAGAATGGTAAAACAATTACATATGGTGCTGTTCACAAAGAAAACAGGAAATATAGTCCACTAGGGAGAAATATAGAAGACTACTAAAACAGACAGCCCATTGGGATGCAAATAAGAATTTAAAGGGGATGAGAAACAGATTCTAAATTCACCCACTTCAGCTCCTACAAACTAGCTACAGGGAAAGCAAGCAACATATCTAATTAAATCCTCTTTGCTATATAGCTTATTCTACACTCAAATGGTACAGGGACAGTTAAGCAGATGTCCAGCAAAAGGTAAAATATATATGTATCAGTAAGAAAAGATCATGTAGAGGCAAGTTACAGGGGCACTGTCTTCATAAAGCAGCACAGAAGCTGAAGGCAACAATTAAGCATTTGTGCTCACACAGTTGGCTGGATTAGTGCTTGGACACATTTTACCTATTGAATAAACTGCAATGCAAGCTAGGAATCCATTTACAGAAGAATACAACTAGAGACATACACAAGAAGGCGTGACCTGTGATAAGGCACTTTGGTCAATTTTTAGAATTGCTTACATCCAGACAGGCTTTGACTTCAAGTGCCTGTCCTAGCAAACGCACACAGGTAAGTAGCAAGCAAAATTCATGGAAATCTGAAAACAGGAAACTAATGTTTCTTTGGCATTTCTGAATGTATGAATACTATATATGTACTTTTTTTTTTTTAGAAGCTTTGGGCATAATCTTTCAAAAGTTTCAGCACAGAAGAAAGAAATGATTACTTAATATGTCATAAAGAAAGCAAAATGAACAACTAAGGGAAGAGCATGCTGAATATAGTATAAAGACTAAGAACACACAGGGTTAAAGACAAAGTGAAAAGTGGTAATGTGTCACTGGACAAAAACAAAACATTACACATAGGGGCAGCAATAGCACCAGGGAGAAATCTCAATTA
Source organism: Cygnus atratus (assembly GCF_013377495.2). Classification (NCBI taxonomy): domain Eukaryota; kingdom Metazoa; phylum Chordata; class Aves; order Anseriformes; family Anatidae; genus Cygnus; species Cygnus atratus. Next base: position 520,987 of record NC_066367.1, read on the forward strand.
CTTTTTGCTATTATACTTAACAGTTAGGAGAAATGAGATCCTGCAAACAAGTTTACGAATACATACATAAAAGTACAAAATATTAGAGGAAATTATTCCAACACCATATAAATATAGCAGGCTTATCTGGAGCATAAAGGCAGCTCTTGTTAGGCTGAGACACAGATGTTTGAGACAAGACAATCAAAATTCTGACACTCCAAGGCACAAGACTGAGTATCACCAGTTAACTTCTAATTAGCCACCATAAAAATTTGGTCACAAACTCCATATACTGGCCTCATGAGAAGGTAATGACTGCAGCTAAAAAGAAGGAACCAGGGTCTTGCAAATGAAGACTTCAGCAAACGTCTTCGCATTTAAGTTTTCTGAAGACTTCCTCAACTGGGGCAAGTCACAGTAAGTCCTCAAGGAGCTTTCTTCCTCAACGCAAAGATTATTGTATTTTTAATCAACCACAGCTTCTGTTTCTTATTTAGGTTGCCAATCTACTAGAGGAAAGAAGAATTTCTCATATGATTCTGAGGCAGTGTCCAAACAAGAAGTACAACACTGAAATTTGAGAAAAACACTCAAGTGACTTTTAGCAGAGATCAGCAGCTAGAGAACAGCATCCAGCCAGAACGCTGATCCTCACAGTATTTTTATTTTGTTCAGTTTTTCTAAACCTACTTCCATCTCAGGACTGTTACAGCTTCTGCTCTGGACAGTCAGAATATTTACAGTTTCTTCTTTATTTGAATCTCTCACATTGCCAGCAACCTTTGATCCCCTTCCTCCCTCTACTTCTGCTATTATAATTTTGCCAGAAGGAGCCTTAAGGAGATCTCCAATACAATCCAGAGACTAAGTTACAATCCAGCTACCCCTGCCCCAAACCCACACGCTTAGTGAAATGAAAGCAAGAAGTCAAGGTGCGAACTGAAAGAGATCCTGGGGAACAAGCTGTACCCAGGGACACTGTACTGGCAGGAAACTGACTGGGAGAGATACACACAGATGATTCCATGAGGAAACGACAGCCTTTGCTGCAGAGAAAGATAATGAACCTTATCAATCTGGCATTCAGTAAAAAACTCCTTTCCAATCCAGAATCTGAAAGTATAGTCAGACACGTGAAAATGACTTATCAGACAAAGAATCCGTCAAAGACAAAGAACCCCTTAGATGTCTATACTATCAGCAGCAGAACAATTTTTCCAGCCTTAACTGTAGGTGTTTAGGGGAGAATAAAGAACAGAAACAAACAAAACAGCACATCACAAGGACAGGATAACAAAATACCCTCCCTTACAATAGAAAGCAGGATACCAAAGGTTTTATTATAACTACTGTTTCAATGCAGAGCTCTCTGCTGAGACAAACCTGAAAGTTGATACGAATTCAGACTTAAAGTATCACCTGTTCATTTGCTTCTGAAACTGCACTATGGTACAACATTTAAGTACACACCCAATCTAACAGCTTGGAATCCAAGCCACAGTGAGTTCACTGTCTTTACAAGTGCAAACATTTTATTCTCCTCTGTGACCAAGAGCTGGAATGGTACAGCAAGAGTGCAATCACAGTTTAATTCTCTCAATGCTGGGTTGCCCCATGATTTCATAGGCTGAGATTGAATGACAGCAGCAGGAATTATGCCTTCTGACAAAAGCATAGGGAACAGGCTAACAGCTGAGAGGATTCTACTACAGGGGCACAAGCCTGAAGCCACCCCAATGGTAATTAAAAAGCACAAAGCGCCTGACTGAGCTCATTACAGATATTAATAATATATGCACTTTGAGTGTGCAAGAAATGAGATTTCATGCAGCTGCCAATCCACGATAGGCCTCTTCATGACTTAATTTCCACCCTGAACACCTGTAATTAAATGTTCACTTGTTCAATGCCTTGCATGACAAGTTATGAACTACACAAATTCATTTTCGTTAGCTTGTTCTTCATTTTACATTGCAGTCCCTCAACCCTGTTCCCTCCAAAAATATATAAAAATCCCAAACCATTACTCATATTCATCAGGTTATGAAACCATATATGCATGAAAAAAACTAACATCACAGGTAGTGACCTGGCTATACTGTGGACAAGAGGGTAGAAGGTCCCAAATCAGTGTTACAGCCATTAGCACAAGAAACTGCCATTCTGACAGACCCATGGGCTTTAATAAGACTACCCTGATGCACAAATTGCACCAATGAAACTTTAGTTTCCAGACTGGGCATCTGATATTTAAGTTATGGATGCTGTGCTTGTCATGTGGTTTCAGAAAGTTAAGAGGGATTATCAAGGCATTTCTTCTTTCTGCCCTTTTTCAATCCTGATTTCTAAGGATGTGCCAGTTTCTAATTAGTATAAACCAGAAACAGCCTCTAAGTGCTCTGATTTACCATACATTTACTTGGGAAGCCTCCCCTATTCCTTCCCAATCAGACTGAAATCTCTGCAACCTTAAGGTTGGACTTCAGTTCTGATCTAGGAAACTCAGATCCCTCCCTCATACACAAATCAGAGTACAAGTATAGCTTGTTATGTAAAAGCTTACTGTCAAATGCAAGATATAATCTAGACAAACATCACAGTCACCACTTGTCTCCCTACACATGCTAAATCTCATGTCCTCATGGCAAAGAACTATATCCTCCATTTCCTCTGCCAGGTGCAAAGCAGCAAATCAAAGACAAAACATTTCCAATGTCAAAAGGGCAGATTTGTCCATGTGGACAATCTTGACCTGACAACCTTACACCACTGTGATCTGACCTTGCTTACATGTGTACTTTGCTATGCCTGACCTGGTCATATCACTCTGTTCCTAAGCACTACCAAACCAAGCTCACTATCAAGAGTCCTGTTCTGTGACAGCAGAGGAGAGAAGAAGTAATACGCAAGAGAAACTACAGCATGTCTAATTTTAGTTCACCTCTATTTCTGAGAAAGTAACTTGAAAGGCAGCAAAAAAGCTACAGTCTTCTCCCATTAAAGCCCATGACAGTATTCCCATCAACTTCAAAAGGAGGACCTTAAGATTATGAAAAGCATACATCATTTAATTCAGACTAAATATGCTTAAGAGACATTGTGAAGTGGGTTGTTTTCAACAGTGTCATGGATGTACACAGGGACTTATTCAACCTCCATATATGGCAGGGGTGTAAGAAAAGAGAAAGAGCAGTACATCAGCGGTAGAAAAGGTGAAAGACAAAGAAGTAAATCCCTACAATTTACTGTGGTCAGTACTCACTGAGCATCTCCATTTAAGCCAGCTGCCTTTCCCTTAGCGGAATGAAAGCACAGCTGCAGAGGCAATACCTACTTTTTGAACAGCCAAGTATCTTTTCCCATGCCTGGTCCAAGAGACAAAGCTGTCATGTCCACATGTGAAAGAGGGATGAAGCCAGAAGCAATCCCCTTGCATAAGCTTATCCAGCAACCCATGTAAGTTAGGAGATGTGCACACAGCCTGCAAAGAATCTCAAAGACCCCTACCGACAGCCAATGAGGCTGGAGCACGTGGGATAGAAAACAAGTTGCACCACAACACCACTAAAGAGAAACACTGCACTAACTAAGTTTTGAAAGACAGAATTAATTTTTAGTACTAAACAGTTTTTCAGCTATAAGACCTGAAAATAATTAAGTATAAACTCAAGTGAAGCTTGAACATATTTTAAAGACTGGAGAAAGTTGAATATGGACCCCAAATTAAACAGGACAATACTGAGACAGAAAGGAAAGGAATCACAATCAACGTGATAAACGTACTTTAAAATGTGAACACAAAACTAAGGTTTGCTACTGTCAGACACTAAGGTAGCTGTATGAATTCACATATACAACTCATCTTTCCATGCTGCTAACTCACCACTTCAAAAAGGGCAGGCACTGCACAAACAGAAGACAAGACACTATGGCTGATAGGATAAAAGCCAGTAAGAACAAGACTTTAACACAATAAATCTAAATTAAACAGCACTTAAATGGGAATCAGTGCCTCTACCATTTTATCCTTTATGCCTCTTACAGTCATTAATGTTAGCTACTTCTCAGACATAACAGCTGTGTGACCAAGGCCATCTACTAGTGAGCAGGATGTGCAAATTAATGGGATTTTTGTTGGCCAGAGTTAATTAGTGCTTGTCAAAATTTAGACACATGAATTGAAATGTGCTGCTACCAAGCAGCTGTTTATAGTTGAGCAATGTCAGTAACTAGTAAACACAATCAGTTTCTGATGAATGAATGAAGCCTTCCCCAACTCCATATGAACCTAAAGAAACATGACTGTGGTATTTCACATCTCCAACCCCAGTTCAAACACTGCATCAAATGTGCTCTGCATCAAGTAAATTACTGGTGTCAGCCTTGCTAATAGATGTACAGATTTACCCTAAAAATCACTAACAAATTTAGTTAATATTGTTTTCAAGAAATGCAAGGGCCTGAATGAAGAAGTTTGCAGGCAACTACAATTGTACTTGTCATCCCTAATTTACAGCAGCAGAAATGGAAGTCAGGCAAGGAGATGGAAGGCAAATAAAGCACAACTAAACCCTTAAGACCTCGCCTTAGAAATCAGTGTGCAAGACAAAACAGCGAGAGAACTTGGAGGCAGCAGGCATACTGTGACATAGAACCCCATGTTGTTGACCACAGTTCAGCATTCTGGGGGGCAGTAATTTATTTTTTTTTTAAATTAAGTCAGGACCTAACCATGGATTTATTTTATTATTTTTATTATTTTTTCCCTTATTTTTGGCAAGAAGCATGAATTTTGGGTAAGGTATTTGGAATGACATCACTGGAAATCCCTGAATTAAAAGGACCATATTCTCCTTCAACTCCACCTGTAAAGTCTTGGATGAAGATGAAGCAGGCAATCCTTTACTCCTTTTTGCCAGAAGAACTTGGGACGATCTTTATGGCATATAGAAATGTATGCACTAAATTCATTTCTTACTTCAGATAATAAGAGGTTGGAGTACCTAGTTTTGGTTGGCAACAAAAACCAGAAGTTCTCATTTTGCCTTAAACATCAAAGAGAAGTATTTCCACAAGCTAACACTGTCCACTAAATAATACTGGTTTAAGAACAAGACTTGCAATTAACTTGCTCTTGAAGATTTTCAGACAAGGGAAAAACACAGACATCTAGGATTATTGCAGTATTGGAGGTCTATATATATACAAATGACTACAGTGAATGTTAAAGTGTATTTCAAAGACAGCTATAGTTAACAAAAATGGAAAAAAAAATCCCTTAGACAACTAAAAGAATTAAAAAGCTCAAGCCCAAAGACAACTGGCATTCTACCTGTCATAATATCACACGTCTTTATCTCAATTCTGGTTAGAAAAAAAAAAGCAAAAGCTTGGTATGGTTATAATATTCATCAATACTGTTGTATGCAGAACAAGCATTCTGGTCTTTTAATTCTTATGCTATCCATCATAATTCAGGCAATAATAAATATTAAGAGACTAGAAAAGTGTCTATATTTTTTAGTAGAATATTAAGCTAGGAGGTAAGCTTTCTCATTTTAGTTCTAAGGTTGCCTAATTCATTCACAATGAAGCTTTACTTTTATTATGAGAAATAAGTATTTACTTTAGAAATGACAGCAATGGAACACAAGCTAAAGACAACATGACTTGCATTACAAAGTCATCCCATAAAATTTTGATTTCTGCTGTAAAAATACTAAGTTGAGATGTGAGAGAAAAATATATTCCCCATAGTCTCGATCCCTTAAAACATATTCATTTCATCTCATGACCATGGGAAAATCTGTTCTTGACAGCAAACAGCAAGGTAGCCATTTTGTGTTATGCCAAAACATGGAGAAAATCTGAAAAACCAGTATCACCGTACAGTAATATTCCCCAACAGTACAATGACAGCAAACAGCTTGTGCCCACTGTCATCTAAAAACTGCACGAGACAAGTTTTAAGGGCGTAGAAAATCTGAAATGCCTTTGAGTTGAGGGAAATGCAAGGTAATGATATAATGAATCTAGAAGACTAAACAGTTTGATTCCTCCTGTAAAATTTCATTATTTTGAGACTTTGTGGGGTTTAAAAACAGGTTCTCCTGAAAAGGGAACAAATTATTCTCTAAAATTAGCATGTCAGTTGGTTACAGCTTCCATTTTCTTAGGAGCTATTGACACAGCCACCTGTAGCTCATGCAAAGCTACTACAGGTCTGAGATTTATAGTCTCCAGGACAATTTTGTTAATGAAGATTAAAAGGAAAAACAACCCAAAAAGTCCCCCAAAAACACAAGACAAACTCAACTTTAAAAGCATAGAGCATGCAGATTTCCAATGACATCTTATTCCTCAACAAAACTCTGTTATCAGCTTTGGACGTGTTTACACCAAGTCACCATTTTACAGTGGAAGAAAATCAAAGTGTTAAAGATCACATTTTTTTTTCCACTGTTAAAACATATGGAAGGGGCTGCTCTGCCTTTGCTATCAAAAATGGAGCACTCAGTAATAAAAAGGCAATCCCTCCTCACTCAGGACAGTCTGCCATTCTGATACATCTAATCAAGCGAAAGATATAAATAATCCAATTCAAAGAGATATACCAAAACTTCTAGATAAACTCTTTAATGTGAAAAGCACTCCTGAATACAGATTATTTCCCTGAAAACAGTTTTGTCTTCTTTTGCTCCATAAAAAATGACTTTTTAGAAGTGCACCTGCGCCCTTCACTACTGTTCTGCTTATTTCTCCTGTGACTATGTTAAATAGAGCTGAAGATTGCATCTCCTCGCACCACACCATTGGCTGGCCAAACTGGACATGTTACCACTTAGCATCACACTAGCAAATTGCCACAGAATAAACAATTTTCAGTTTGCTTCAAACTTCCAGACTGACCACATACAAAACAATTATATGCAATTTTAACACAGGATTGTGTTTTCCCCTGAAGACAAGGCTGTCAACACTGAACTTTGTCCAGATGCTAAATTAAAATTCTCCATTATAAAGTTAGGTTGCTGCTGCTAAGAGCAAAATACTGTTACTATCTTGTCAGTATTTGACATGAAAACTTACTAATATGCTTTAAACTTTCTCACCATTAAGATATTCTATCAATGGATCTGAACTCTGAAACTTTGTTTACTGTCAATCACACTAATTATACCTTACATTTTTAAATCACTCAACAAATCTCTAAAACATGCCTGGGTAGAAAGTTAGCTTTATCATTAAAGCTGAAATGAGGAATATGAAAATTTATGAACTCCTGTTGAACTGCATATGAAAATCTCAAGCTATAAAGACCAGGAATTGCATTCCACAAACAGATAACGTGAGAACTTGGAAATTGGTAATTTGCAACACCCAATTGTAACAATTTGCTCGTCTCTTCTACAAGCATCTACAACAGAGGACTTAATTTAGCTACACTGACAGGTCCTCTTAAATTCAGGTTTTAGACCGATAATTCTATCTTAAACCTCTGAACTTGGAATTGTCTGCATGTTACTAAATTGAAAGGAATGTTGTTTTTTTTCTTATTCCAGTCTTACACCAAACATTAATAACGGCTCTAAGTTTCTTAATCTAAAATTCATTCAATAGTAAAATTACCTCAAAATGAACTGTTGAAGCTAGACAATTTAAGAAGTCCATCTACCTCTATCTCATCTTGCATATTATTCAGTTACATACTGTACAATCCCTAGGGAAAAAAAATACATGAAAATAACTCAGAAGGGCCATTAGCCATGAAAGTGCTGTTTATCTTCAAGTAGTACCATTTCTTCTCGGAACATAAGTCAGCATACCCATGATACTGGCCCATGTGAAAGTGTGCCATCTATGAGGAAAGTGCGCCTTGAATGAGCAATAGTACCAATTAAACCTGTACCAGCCTGTTCCAGGGAAAAGGCTTTACTGTAATTCTTCAACGTAGCTTAAATTTCAGAAAATTTTGGGAAATTAAATATATAATTTCTTTTTCTCTTTTGGGGGGAGAGCAAAAAAGACACCAAAAATGTCTGATATTTGTTAAATCAGAATATTTATAATTAATAATGGTCATAATGTAAAGACACTGTAGAAGGTATTTATTCTAATAGCCTTGGATGCTCAATCCGTGTAATTGTCCAGTCCGGTTTTGCTCCTTCTGTAAATTCCCTTTGGAACCTGGAAAAGGCAACACAGTTAAGTGAAAAGTTATTAAAATCTACTTAATCCCTGAAGAGATAGTAACAGCAACAAGAAATCATGAAGAAATATTTTACTTCAATGTTATTTCTGTGAAAACTCTTTAGACTTTGATGCTTATGCCCCAAAATGGAAGATCAAAATTAATTCTTTAGCAAGAAACAAAGTGCATTGACTTCAGTGTTTTGGTTCAGGTCCCACAGACAGGATCAAGCAGCAACAGTAAAGACCCTGATATCAAAACAGCACTCAGCTTTCATACCAGCAGCCAAGATTATAGCTTTGTAGCAGCTCATCTCTAAATAAAGGATTTCAATTTAGTAAGATGGAAACTGCATTATAAAGCAAAATTGTGTGCTAGGCATTCTACCTTAAAAAAAATCATTTTAACTGAATTATACTTTAAATACTAATAAAGTAATACATTTTCAGAAACACAAAGATCCAGCTAGCAATAATACTGAACCTAAGAGTAAATTCCACAGTTGACAGGAAAATGAAGACATTCAACCCCTATTTTCAAAGAATCTTGTATCTTCCTTTTGTAGTCATTAATGCCTTCTTCCCCAAGCATGTCAATTTTGACTGCTTGTCATCTAACGGTAAGTCTGAGCCTCAAGCTGAATATTCACAATCCCAAGTAACATGCATGTTGTGAACAAGAGTGCTCTAACATCATTGTTTTACTATTATATGCCAATCCACTCCTCAAAACTGTCTTCTCCAGACATACTAATACTTATTAGTAGGCTTCCAAAGCTTGAGGTATCTTTGCTAGTTTGAGTTTAGGTCAGCATAGTAGATAGAAGGATTATCTACTTGCAATGACTGCTCTGCTGGGGATTAGGAACAGATACTTTAGGCCTTAAAGTCAGGCTCTTGAGATAAATGGTAGTCTCAGAAGCCTCCAACTGTACAGAAGATGATGAAATTGGGTAACAGATGGATCCAGGAAAATGCATCCATGCAAAAATTGCTGGTATCCTCATAGCATTTCCCTTCTTTTTGAGCTTCTCATCATCTAGACCCCCACAGCCACTCCATTTCAAATATGGCTGTAGAGGTAACTGATTATACTGCATTTCTCACACAAAAATCCTCACTTTTTTAAACTTCTGAGAATTATTTTCAGTACATTTCACAAACTGTGCAGATATTTCCACATCGATTTGCCATTAGTACACTAGCAGAGGCATTATTTATAATAATTCCTATGACAATACATCCACATGACTAACATAAGCTTTAAGGGCTTAGATCAGAGTGGCATGAATTACCTGAACACCAAGTGATGCTTGCTTTGTTCTTTCTGCAGAAAGCATATGGCTAAATAATTTCCTCTTTCACAGGCTACTCACTTCAGCTAACTGCTGACTTCTGTACAGGAAATAAGTCAACAGCGCTGCACTTGACTGCTTCACTTGACTGCACTGCTGTTACTTGTGCTACAAGAAATGGGAACCAAGGACTGACATTGGCCTTTTTCCTGAAAGCTGCAGAAGCAGCACAGGAAAGGATCAGAAGACTCACACAGTGCTACAAATATTGCTCCTCCTGACAGAGTTCCCATTAATCCCAACTCAGAAGCAAGACAATAACATAATGACTTTAAAGGGTATTTTAAAAGTTTGGCCCTACAATAGGGACTGCAAAGCTGGATGAGAACTAGCTTCGCTTAGAAACAAGGTAAACTAAAACATACCAAGTTCTGCAGTGGCACAGTGTGAATGTTTTCAGTTGCCAAACTAGTTTCCATACAACTAGCCTATGTACATACAAGGGGCAAGGAGACTTACTCATAGTTCGCTGTTAAAAGATGCCTTTTTTCTTTTGTGCTTTCATCTCCAAACACAATTTGGAAAACTTTGGTTTCACCTGGTACTTCATCAGGTAGGTTAGCTCCATTCAGATACCAGAAACGCATCAGGATACTAACAAACTTTCTGCCTGTTGGAAATAAAGCATAACGTAGATGTCATTTTGGTCAAATAGAAATATTTGCTGTATAGCATATATTCTACCAAGGCTGAGGAAGGGTAACTGACTTCAGCCAGAAAGAATGTGTAACAAAATAATGAACAATAAAGCCATTTATAACCATATTCCTCCTGTTTAGCAATAATAAAAATACACTCAGTAGAAAAGTATGTAATTTATGAGCTTTGCCTGAGAATGTAAACAATAAAACTGTATAAAAAAATAGGTTATCATGATGTCCAAAGCCAATGATTGATACTACAATAGTGAATAAAGGAATCGATACTTAGAAGTAAACTGCAGAAAAAAATCTCTATGCCCAAAAGCAGGAAAAAAGCTCACTGGCTTTGAGAATTTGAAACGTTTATTGGAAGACCCATGGGTAGACTATGAACCACCTCAACTGTGCCTGACAGAACTGAACGTGTAATACTGGCATGTAAACAAGAGAAACTTGTTTGAACTCATCACTTTAAATAAAGAAAATCAATGCCCTGTAAGTGCATTCCACAAAAGCAGAATAGATATGAAGAGAGACAAATTTATTTATCTAGACTTCATTATTATTCCTGGAAGATATATTTTCACTGCTGAAGCAGCCAGCTTTCTGTATATAGTAGAATAATTTGTCTGAGTGGTTTCAGATTAAGAACTGAAAACTAAACTTGAAATTAGTTAAGAGGAACAAGCAAAACCTACAGAAGTCAAAACAGTACCTCAGTAACAAATAGTAACTTACTAACAACATCTCAGGTTCTGGTTTAAAAGGAAATCAGAAAACTATATATACAGATGAACTATAAACAGAAGAACAAGGAATGAGAAGAATTCAAAAACACCGCTGTAAAGAGAATGCCTGCTGCGAGCAAAACCAGGAAAAAGACTGCCCATTGCTGAGACGTTTTAGAATTATAAACATACCATCATCATCGTAGTAAATGCGAATATCTCCTTCTGTCGTGTACATGATTGCATCAATGTCAGCTGCTAAAGCATCCCTGTGGTTGTCAGAGAGTAAGGAAATCTTTTCATTCAGCACCTGAAGTACCTAAATTCAGAAAATCTCACTTAATTTTTCCACTAGGAAATTGGAGTAGCAACCTTATCTACTACAGTTAATAAAATGAAACCTATTGCTATAGCATTTGTATAACATACAACATGGGAAGTGAAAAAGCACCAGGCTCTCCCAAGCCCTAATTAACAATATTAAACAAGATTCATTTAATACTCAAACCAATGAGAATATTTTAAAAAATGATTAGAAAAGATATTGTCAAAACAGAAGTTTCAAAGCAATGCATGTAAACCCAGAAAATACCAGTTAAGTTTACTTCCACAATCATACTTACACTCTGCCTTCGCACTGCTGACTTCTCTACATGGGATATTCTTTAGCTTTTGATTCAATCATTTCTCAGTTCTCACAAATTTCTTTGTAAATCTGTTCCATTACCACTAAGTTTATCTTTGCCATTTCAGGATCCACATTCCCACTGGAAAATGTTTAGACATTTGCCAATCAGAAAAGACTGGAAAACCATTCCTCTAGGACTTAAGTTGCACATCACATTCACAGCCATAGTATTTGAACATCCTAAGATCTACACAACTGTGTTAAGTAGAAAGGGTGTGGTGCACTACTTGAACAGAAGCATCACCAAGAAGGATGAAGCCACGCAGCACGTTTTTAACCTGTATTCAGTTTTTAATCCTAACTTGAATTGCCCCTTTGGAAAAATAGGCAAATCCAGAGGTCATTTGGAAGCAAGAGGCATCTTCACTAGAAGACACTGGCTTCTAGTGTGTGGTAGGTATAAATTCCACTGGACAAAGTAATGAAGTAGTGTCGTATCAGAGCTCCAGCCACTGCACACATTATGAGTCTCTGGAGCAATATTATCCCTAATCACCTGAAGAATTTAATGCGAGCAGAGGAAGAGGAGATGCTCTTTCAAAACAACTATTTTATTATTATTACTCACATTTTATTCCTATCTCTGCTTAAAGAGGAGGTTAGATTGTCCAGTGGGGATGTACTAGAACGGTGACAAAATTTTTGTTGCAAAGGCATGAGTGCCAATAGGACAGGCCAAGCTGACATCCATTAACAGGGCAGACACAGACCTGAGGCATATTCTCCACTTGAATCTGATGCATCTGCTACCTCTGTCCTCTGGGAAGGCCAAGAGAACTTCAGCAATTAAGAATTCACAAAGATATAGAACACAGACAACGCTGTTATTTAACTAGCCAGGTCAGTCTTGTCCCTGCGACCATGACAAAAGACTGAGGCCTCCCAGCTGAGACCAAGAACTGGCTGTATGATATGCCTGTGGTGAGAATGTATTGGGGCAGCAATGAAGAACACAAATTAGTTCCTTCATCTGAATTCTGGTGCACACACTGAAAGTTTCAGCTATCTGCTTACACCAACAGGGGTATGCAAATCCACCAACTTTCAAATCCCTTCTGGTACACCAGCAATCTTTTTGGCAATTGGTCCCTATGCTTAGTGGCAAGGACATTATTATTATTATTTTCCTATACAGTAACTCTAAATTAATTTTCATGGCTTGAAATTAAACAAAAAGCTGCAAGACAAATCACCCTATTCAATGTTATGCTGTTTTTCCCCAATTAAACCGAACTGGCAGTGCTTATAGATACTGACAGGCTGAATACATATTGCTTCATAATGGAAAATATCAACTGGCAGAACTAGAGATGGGAAGCACTTACCTCTGCTGACACAAGTCCATCTAGCAGATCAAGTTTACGCTGAGACAGCAGCTGTGAAACAACAGAAAAGGCCTACAAAAAAAAAGAGAGACATAATACATGAATTTTAGATTAGCTTATTTTTTCAGACAAATCCATCATTATAGGACAGGCTACCTAAATATTCCATGATTTAAGACTTCATTGCTTGCAGAGTATGTCAACATTGATATGGGACCCCTCCAGCTTTAAAAAAAGTGTTATTCTATTAGCTGATAAAAACATAAGGTTTCTTTTCCACCTTATTTAGAGCATGAAACTTTCTGCAGGCAAATGAATGCCTTAATAAAAAAAATTGCAGTAACCTATGAATTGTTTTTATTCTTTCTTTCTTCTGGTAATTCGAACACTGTCTTTCCCTGTAAATATTCTCCTCCCTAACCTGTACCTTTTCTTAGTCCAGTGTCAGTCAAAACAGAAGCTCAGATCTAAAAAGAAAATAAATTTATAAATCTAGTCTAGTCCCTAAACCTCGGAGGAACACAACGTCCCTTTTTCCTCAATTCTGTAGGTATAATTACCTACAACACCTCTGTGTGTGCAAATATTGTGCTTGTTAAATGCTGACAGCATGTTTAAGGCCTTAAAGTAAAAATAAACAAGAACAGGGCAAAGCAAAACAGATAGGTCTCCACACACTGCAACTAATGTGTTTTTTTTTTTTTAAAGGTCTCAAACATATTAACATTGTCCTCGTCTGTTTTTTTGTTTTTTCTTTAATCAAATACAATAACTTAAATTTCACTGCTAGCAGTACTAGTTTTCCATGACTAGCTTTGAGAACTGACTCATTTTGTTGACAGTGGTTGTTAGGTTCATAATCTTGGAGAAGCAGATATATGAAACAATTCTACAACCGCCTAACCTTCATAATTTTACAAGAAAAACAGCTAAAACAACATATATATCATCCTAAAGTCCCTAAAATATTAAGAAATGATTTTCTTTATACTACTTCATGGGATAGTAGAATATATGACTTTGGGATCTAGAGAAATAAAACAAAACCCTGCAAACTCTCCCTCAGATGAGGGAGAAAACCCACGCCTCTGGCCACTCTGGCTTCCCCCAGCCGTGAGGCACTTCAGGACACAGGCAGAAAGCCGCCTATACCTGACAGGTGAGCTGCAAGGCATCAGGGCACCGCCGGCAGCCTGCGGGCCTCGGGACGAGGCCGGCGGGCACCGACGCAGGCCGAAAGGCAGAGATCATTGCGGGGCTCTCCTCAGACTCTCCTCACTGGGCGGCTGCCACCGTTTTCTGGGGCTCTTCTAATGACGGGCGCCCCCCACACAAGACAAGGGGCTCCCGGCAGCCCGCCCGCCCCCTCACCTGCTTGGCGCCCCGCGTGAACTCCTCGACGCTGAATTCGGGGTCAAAGTAGAGGCGGATGAGCAGGTAGTAACAGCGGGTGCGCAGCCAGGCCAGCGGGCTGGTGATCCGCACCACCACCACCCGCCGCCGCGGCCCCTCGGCCTCTGGCCCACGCCCCTGTGTGCTGGCGAAGCGGGCGGCGGACCCGAGCGGCCGGGGCCCCGCCGGGCAGCGGACCCAGTTCCAGGCTGGGACCAGGGCCGAGGCGGCGGAGGCGACCGGCGGGGCCCGGGCCGCCCCCGGAGCCGCGAGCGCCCGCCCCAGCCAGCGGCTGGGCCCGGCCACCCGGCGCAGCGCCATCATGGCGGCGGCCGTGCCCCCGCCCGTCCCTCAGCGCGGCCGTTCCGTGCGCTCAGCGGGAAACAGAGGCGGCTCCCCCGGTTCCGCCGCCGCGCTGCGCTCCGGGCGCCCCTTGCCGGGGGGACCGGCGAGCACCGGACCAGCGGCGAGCATGGCGCAGCGGGGGCAGGAGGCGGTGGCGGTGCCTAGCCTGGGCGGTGTGGGCCGGGAGCGCTTCCTGCGGGACGTCTACCCCCAGGTACGGCCCCGCAGCCCTCCCAGAGAGGAGCCCAGCTCAGGGTTCGCCTTTTGTACGCGGCCTCCTCTTTCGCAGCTGCTGGGGGAAGTCTTGGTTCAGTCTCTGTATAGGGGGCTGGTTGCAAGCGGAGTGTGGCCGCAGGTGTTTCACTTAAAGACCGACCGGAGGTGCCATGTGCCTCGGGGAGGTGTATGGCTTCACAAGTAACATATGCTACTTACGGAGAAATAAACCTGCTTTCCAAAGCAATTAGTTGGAGATGGGATGTTCCCTTCACTAGAGGAACGGAAATAGTTTGGGTTAGAAGCCTGGTACTAAAGATAATTTTTTACATCATGATCCATTAAAATGAACGTAAGTTTAGGAGCAAGGAATTTCTAGAGGCAAATTCCTTCCAAATTGCTGAAAAGCTCTGGCGTGTGATTGGTGACTTAATTTTATTTAACAGTGATTAAAAGAAAAAAATTAAAAAAAGATTGCTTTTTGTTCCTTTGTCACCATTGCTTCCTTGTTCTTTCTTTGAGATCCCAATTGAAAGTCTTTCTATTAGGCTGCTTTTGTGCATGTGTGTACATTTGATCAATCCTGCTTAACACAGGTGGAAAGAGCTGCTCTCTGAAGACATACACCACCAGTATAGCTCACAGCCTATACCACAAATCTATGGTCTCTTAGTTATTTTTTGCTTAGCTGAGGCTAGAATGACTGCAACTGTTCCTTAGCCTAGCTAGATTCGTCAATGGCCCTAGAATACAACAAATGTTAAAATTGTCTTTGCCTCTCCATGTTCTTCCTTATCCTGCTAGGGAAGAGGATATAGTAAATATGTAAGCAGTTCTGTGACCTCCTGCCTCTTGTTTCAACACTCAGCATTCTAATTCACATTGTTCAGTTGTGAATAGTTGTGACTGTGTAGCAGATCCTGATATTCAGTCGAGTTGTTTGCATATATTTAGTGTTAAAATTACTTTTGTTTGTTTGTTTGTTTTTTCCCACTGGATGCAATCATCCTTTGTTTCCTTTTTTGTTTGTTTGTTTTTTTCTTCCTTAGAGAAAGCCAGTAGTGCTGAAAGGAATGGAACTGGGCTCTTGCACAACCAAATGGACAGTAGATTACCTGAGCCAAGCCGAAGGATCTAAAGAAGTAAAGATTCATGTTTCTGCAGTACCACAGATGGATTTCCTCAGTAAGAACTTTGTTTATAGGTACTTCAATCCAAAATCTTTTGTATTTAAAGGCATATACTTGTAACGTCCAGAAATACAGTGCATAGTTTCAAGCCGAGGGTGAGAATGTGAAGCTAGTTTGTGAAAACTTTCAACAGCATACCCAAGTGTTGTCCTTGATTTCCCCCTCCATTCACTCCACAAATATCTCAATGCCATGAATAAATACTGAGTAAAAGAAGGTGACAAGCAGGACCTTGAAAATGATGACATGGAGAAATGTTATGTAAAGAGATTTAGACAGAGCATTCCTGTAGGAAATTTGAGCTTGGCATTGATATTAGATGATATGTTAGTCTGTTTTAATTGTATGGTGCCTTTTCAATGTTACTGAATAGTGCCAGTTTCTGATTCACTGTATATCTGAACCTCTTTGGACACTGGCATGTGGCAGACATGCTATTCCACTCTAGAGGGATGTTAGTAATTAAATTAAGCTCCTTTTAAAGTTAGCCTTTGTAGTTCCCATTATGTTCAAGCTACTGGATACCATATCTCTTTCACCAGCTCTTTAATGTTGATAAAACTCACATAAACCCTTGATCTCCCTTGAAGTTCCTCTTGCATAGCTGACAAAACTTGTCTTCAGAGTTCACGTAATCTCACTTCTTGTATTGTTCTTCTAGGGTAAATGCCTTTATTTTAGTTGCTTTTTATTTTTCTGAAGAGGGAAGAGGATGTGTTCAGTTTCTTAAACTTCTAAGAAGGCGGAAGCATGTGCTGTACATGTAACAAGCTACAAGTCCCTATGAGTGTTACCCATTGTTCAGGGGAAAAATACCATTTAATCATGTTATATTCTGCTCACTGCACAATGAACTTTGGAATCTTTGAAATCAGGTTGTACCAAATAACTATTTCCTTTCCCCTGCTCTGTTTTGTTTCTTGTTGTATCTCTTACTGTGAGTTGATCAGCTGTGTTCTAGCAGTTTTGTAGACAGCCATGTGGAGGTGCTTTGATGGTGCTTCATTATAGCAGGTGTTAGTAATTAATGACTTTAACCTAATTCATTACAAATTCAGGAAGCTTTGACCCTTTCCATAGTAAGCCCCCTATATTAATATAGAGGGAGAAGAAGTAGAACCAAAAGAAGAGTAACACTGAAGACTTAGCACGGGGTTCCATGACTTTAAAGTGATGCAAGTAAATATAACTGCAGTCCTGTTGTAAACTGCATACTCCTGTTTTGTTTTTGTGTTGGTTTTGGAACTTGTTCAGTTGTGTTGCGGTACAGAAATGTGTGTTCCTGTTGTTTTAGTTTTGTGAGTAGGTTCACTATTAGCTCAAATAACTGCTAGTGGAGAACAGATAGGAGATAAAATTACTAGCTTGAATAGCAAGGGCAGTACCAGCATGCATCACTTTAATCTGTTGTGGAGCTGTGCTCTCACTTGTCTTCAGTAAAAATGTAAATGGGCAGGATATAATTGTTCAACTGAAGTCAGAGGGGTTTACTTTGTTATTTTTTTCTTGTTGACTTAAGTGGTTTTTGGATTTGATTACTGTAAACAGGCTTAAAGTGTTTAGAGCATTGGTCTAAGTACTGTGAGATGCAGGTTGTATTCTGGTGGAAGGTATAAGTAGAGGATCATGAGTAATCTTGCTTGAGGAGAGCCTTTCCTTAATCCTAGGCAACTGGTGGTTGCTCTGAGACTTGACATTTATATGTAATGTAGTTGTTATTCAGTGGCACTTAATGTGAGATAGTAACTTCAGTGAACATAACATTGAATTCACAACATTCATAACAATTGTATTACTTCGTGTGTTTGGTTTACTACCCAGCCATCAACATCATCAAAGGACAGAATCTGTAGCCCTTATGGAAAACTTGCTATTATTTATGTAAATATGTAACAGTAATGCTGATTTCAGAGGGATGAGCTGTAATGCCTGGTGTCTTTTTTAAATATTCTGAAGTAACGTTTAATAAATTCCAAGAAATCTCTAAAGAAATCATCAAAAATACTAAAAGTCCTGTCTTCTCCCCAGCTGAGGTAGCAAATATAGCTGTACAGATACGTTCAGAAAACAGGAATAAATTTCATAGTTCTACAAATGGCAATATTTATCTGCTCATAAATAAATTCATAGAAGAAAATGCATATGTATATGTATGCATAAGTAAACATGTATATCACCCACAGTTTTTTCCTCTACTTCTTCTGATAGTTCTGTTTTTACTTCTAAAAAAAAAAAAAAAAACTCTTGAAGTTTAGATTCTATTTATATACCTAAAACTGTTTGGGACACAGTAGCTCCCCTTTAGCCCAGCTGTAGTGTTTTTGATGCTGAAGTTTTCTACAGATTTGCAGAAATGCACTGCAAATGAGCAGAAAAATGACATACTGTAAGAGAAATTGTCTAAGTATTTTTAGGCACATCTCCATCCTTGGAGATAATGAAAAACCTAATTTGATGTTGAAATATTTCCAGAGATTCCTTCCAGGCTCAACAATTACATGATTCTGTTTGGATCTATAGTATGGCAATTTACTAAAGCAGAAAGATTTTTAGCACAGGATTTCTGGTTTAGTTCTACTTTCAACATTCGCTGCAAACACTTAGTCACCATGTTAAATAAATAAAATTTTAAAAAGCATATTGCATCTTCTGTTAGAATAGATATGGTAGGAGAGCTTATCATTTTAAACCCACAATTTAGACCATGTGTTGTTGCATTGATTCACAGTATGAATTTGAATATTTGTATTTCAGAACTCTGCCTTTTAATGAATTTGTACAAAGAGCAGCTGAAGTCAAACACAAGGAGTACTTTCTTTCTGAGGTAACTTCCTTAGTGTCATAGCTTCTTCTATTAAGTTTTGCCAGTATATGGAGGGAAAAAAAAAAAAGAATTCTAATTTTAAGTCTTGCTGCACTAAAGCACTTGATCTTTGATTTAACTGGTTTGTGTGGCTTGGAGCCAAGGGAAAAACTTGAGGGAAAATAACTTCTCGGAAATAGTTTTGTGTGTTTACAGTGTGATTAACTTCAATGATCCTGTTTTTGTTATCAAAAGCTGTTTACATGAGAAAAAGTTCCAGCACAAATTAAGAAATCAAACCTTGCTTTAAAATAAGTGTATAATTCAGGTGTTTTGTAATTAAAAAGTCATGAAGATATTTTAGAGTTTGATTACATCTGCTATCAAATTGCAGATACAGATTTATTGTAACATAACTTTTGAGTAGCAAACTTGAGGCAATCTTTATGCAGCGATGTTCGAAGTATGGATTTTTTAGGTAACTAATTAGCAAGCAAACCGTTCTGAAACCAAACATGCTTTTCACCTTGTATGCTAAATAGGATGCTGTAAGATTTGAAGCCAACTGAAAGAGCTTTACTGCATCAGCATTACGAGGAATTTAAGTTATAATTTGCATGTGCTTTGAATACATTAAAAGCAGTGCTTATGCAGCTGACAAGTCTCCCACTTCTACTCTATAGACGTTTCCCATTTCTTGAGATGAACAGCAGGGAGCAGTAGAGTGAAGGCAGTGTAACAAAGCTGAGTTTGTAAATGTCATCTATTTGTATCATATTTTAATAAAACCTCAAATTAGATTAATGAAAAAATGTAAATCTTTAAGTGTATTTGTAATTCATATTAAAACCAAAACAATTCTCTTTCTGTATTATCTACAGGATGAAAAGTACTACTTGCGATCAGTGGGTGAAGATGCTAGGAAGGTGAGTTACTTGAGATTGCAGTTCTAATATTGTGAAGTAGCAGTTTAGGAATATTCTTTAAAAGTCTGTTGTCATCTACTGTCTGTGTAGTACAGGCATAAAATTTATTTATTACCACTTGGGTTAGGAATCTGCCTGGATTTAGGTCAGAATATTTAAACCTAAGTGTCCAAAAAGTTGTTGTTATGAGAGTTTAGCTGATCACCAGAGTACAGCCTTCATGTTCTATTCTCTAGCTGTTGTAAGCTAATATAAAAGGATTTCTGATAGTCACTTCTTCGGTGTGATTTTTAGCAGTGATGGTTGAAAGCAGCTCTCTGATTTTTATTAATACTGGTGACCAAGTCAGCACTGAAAGAATGAAAAGCATTATTATTTTTAGTTATTTGCTAATGCTGATGTTCTAGCCCTGTGTTCCCTATGATGGAAAATGATATTAAGGTGCTCTCCTATTTTAGTGTGCACAGATAATTCTCCTTCTATGTCCTTTTTGATTTAGGATGTTGCAGATATCAGAAAGCAGTTTCCTGTTTTGGCAGATGATGTTCAGATTCCAGAGTATTTTGATAAGGAACAGTTCTTCTCTAGTGTATTCCGCATCAGCTCAGCAGGATTACAGCTATGGACCCATTATGATGTAGGTAATAATGTGATTAGCATAAAAATTTGCAGATGATGTTGAGGGATTGAGATACTAAGTTACAAGTTCCTGTTGACAAAGATCTGTTTAATGAAAAACGTCTCAGTGGTAATTGTATGATGATTTGGGCAGTCTGTTACTTCGGTGTGGTAGGCTCCAAATAACAAACGTCTTCTAACATTATACAGCGCAATTCTGAATAAATATTTATAAGAAAAATAGGTGTTTTTTGCATTGTTAGTAGGAGGAAAAATTCTTTTAATATTGAAAAAAAATCCAAATATATTTTGCTGGTTTATGTTATCCAAAGCATAGTAAGTTTGTTTTAAGATATAAAAACTTGATCCCTATACAAGGAAAAAAGTAAAGCTTCGGAAAGTATTTTTTTCCAAGTAGAGTATTTGTGAAGAATGCGCAGCTAAGAGAAAAAGTAACTCATTCTTGAGTTTTTTTTGGATTAACTATATGTGGAAGCTAATTCTTAACATATGGTGGTTTTAATGCCCTTTTTTATATTGATGCTGTTTCAGATTATTTGCAGACTATGTATTCATTCTTAATTTTTGGCTGACATCTTCTTTACTATGCACATTTCAGGTAATGGATAACTTATTAATCCAAGTAACAGGGAGAAAACGAGTTGTTTTGTATAGTCCTCAAGATGTACCATATTTATATTTATCAGGTATGTATGCCGTGTACATCTCATTTGGACTTTGGTGATCATAGTTGGCTTTCCGGTTTAAAAGTGTTGCACTATAGGAAAAAAATCACCAACAATTTGATGTAAAAAGTGATTTGGTCCCTTAACTCTGATGCAGTTTGCTTTAGTCAAAGCTAAGAATTGTAGTGGGGCAACCTAGGAAACTTGAAAATGAGCACTGAAGCTTTACCTGGTTCTGTCTTCTCCACCTAACTGTGGAGTTCAGTGTTCTATCCAGATTTAAAATGACATTTTAAATGTCAGAGGAAATGTCTTTCAGTGTTAATAAGGGTGTGGTTATAGGAGAAACACAGACAACAGGAGAATGCCTCTTCAGTAAATGAGGAGTGCCATCAGATTTGCCAGATTTTTAGAGGAGTTAAAGAACAATAACCCAATATTAAACTGTATTCAAGAACTGCCGTTTCCAGCAGTGTGTAAATGCTTTGTTACTGTTTGGAAGAGTCGTACTGTCTATTCATTACTTTTGAAAACTTTCCTAGGTACTAAATCAGAGGTGCTGGATGTTGATAACCCAGACTTCGAGAAATACCCACTTTTTGTGAAAGCCAAGCGCTATGAGTGTTACCTAGAAGCAGGAGATGTGTTATTTATTCCAGGTATGTAACATAGTTCCTGACTGTGTTGTGTTTTTAAACAGCTTTATTTGCAATTTCTCATTTCTAGGGGTGGCATTACTAAAGCACTTCTGTGTCATAAGTAGGAGCATCTAAAGATTTTGTCAAAATTTGTCTATTTTTTTTTCCAACTGTACTAATTGGCCTAACAAAAGATAAATTACTTGTGCGATCTGAGTTTTCTAATGACAGAATTTCAGTCGAGTGCCATTTCTGTTCTTCCCTCACTTAGAAACTGTGAGGCATGTGACTTGTTAGTACCTTCCAGGTTACTTAATTCTGAGCTTGCCATTTGTGTTTCTTTCCTTTGGAATAAATCTTGTTATTGCAGTTAAAGGTATATCTATTGTTCACAGATATGCTCTTCTATGCAATACAGGTACTCATGTATCTTTGTCAATAGGTGTGCTGTTCTAAACTTAGATGCACTCAGTACTCTAAAAACTACTGGCGAGTATAGGGATTTTTAAGTTTAGAGAACTGTGCTAGCTTTGTTAGTGTTCTGGGATATTTAACAATGAAAAAAGGAAATCTTTAAGAAGCGATGTGGCTATTATGGAGATGATAGATGCAGCGCCACTTGCTAATCTGACAAACTTCTTGGTTCATTTCTCAGAATAAACTTTTCTGATGTCTTAGACATCAGGAGATTAAGCTGCAATAAGCACAACATTCTGTCTTTTAGCTTAAAATTGATGAAAGATAGATATAACATTAAATTTATCCTGGAACTATACTAGGTGAGGCAAAATATAAGTGTCTTTGTATCTTTAACCACACCTATGATTCAAAGGAAAAGCCCCCATGACTTTACTATCCAGAGATTAGTAACTTGCATGGGTGATTTGTCTGACACCAGTAGTTTGCATTAATGTTTGGACAATCTGTGCAAGATTAGGGACTGATTCTGTGAAAACAGATATCTGAATGCAGAATAGAGATGGGTGAGGTGAACAAGGAAGATGCCTTACTTTTGTCCTACACATTTACCACTTGTTTGAATATTTCTTTACTTCAGTAATTGTTTGCCTGAAACTGTGGATGGATGAAAATGTCTTGACAATGTTTGTTAATTTGGTACAGTGTCATATACTTGGAGATTTATGGAAGAGTATCCATAAATAAAACACAGTAGTTGAGGCTTTTCCTCAACTAGATTTAGTTTCGGTGATTCTGGCACTTGTCATGAGTCACAGGGAAGTTTTAGATGGCAATCTTCATTGTAGACATTTTCTTTCTGCAGCTATGTGGTTCCACAATGTAATTTCTGAGGAATTTGGAGTGGCAGTGAATGTCTTTTGGAAGCACCTTCCTGCTGAGTGCTATGATAAGAGTGACACTTACGGAAATAAAGATCCCACAGCAGCCTCTAGAGCTATACAGATCTTGGACAGGGCCTTGAAAACACTTGAAGAACTACCTGAGGAATACAGGGATTTCTATGCTCGAAGAATGGTGTCACGGATCCAAGAAAAAGCCTATAGGAATGATTATGGTTAAAATAACACATTGTAAGTTGCAAGCTCCTGTGAAAGCAGAGAACCATATGTTAATACAGAAACTGGCCATGTGTACATGAATAAACTTCCTGTAAGGTTAAAAACCAATGTTGATAAACTTTATTATATATAAACATCTACCTTGTAGATTTTTTTTTCTTGGTTTTGTTTTCCTCATGTGATGTGCACAATGTGCTTGACTGGGAGACAATCTCTTTTCTGCAATGAGGCATACATCTGTAGTGCCTGCACTTTTAAATCTGCTTTTTTGAAGTTATTTACTTAAACTTCTCTGAATGAAAAGTTTTGGCATCTGGATGGAGCTGACAAAGTGTATGCTTAGAAGTAATGATACATCTTCCTGAATGCTCTTGTTCACACTAAAGTTTTAGTAAAGCGACAGATTTCTGTGGAGGTCTAAGAGAACCACTGGTGCTAATGGCCATGGTTTCTTTTTGAGTAATGGCCTGGAGGTGTGGGGAGTTTCACACCCTCTCTCATTCACCACAAGAGGGAGCAGAGAGTGGACATGGTAGGGGAAGCCAAAGCTAATCCTTTAAAGTTAAGTTTGGAATTTTGTAGCAGCTTGAACACAAAGGAGATAATATACCTCCTGCGAGCTGAATAAGGTATTGTGCAGGAAACCTTGTTTGCTGCAACCATAGTCACTGCCCCAGTGCACTCAGGCAGTGCTTCTGTTTCTGCAGCTGTAAAATACTTGCAAATAACATGCCCAGAAATCCATTAACCTTCAGCAGGAGAATCTGAAATGAGGATCATAATACTGAAGTAGATGTAGAGTCTGTTGGGAGCAGTATCTGAGATGCATTATGTTAACATATGAAAGGAGGTTGCATTGCATCTTTTGTAGGTGGTTACTTTTTCGCAGCCTGTGGTGCTTACAGAAGCCTTGTAAAATGAAGATGGGTATTTCACAAAAAAAGGTTTTGCTTGTCCCTTTGAAATCTGTTACCATGCTGTTTGGGAAATGCAGTATTTACCTAACATTTAGGTCAGTCTGCTAGTTCCAGCAGGGTTTTTGTTTTGTTTTATCTTAAAAACTGTAGCTCTTAGACTACAGAGGTATGTAGTGTTAATAAAGCACTGGAGAAGAAGAAAAACTTTTCCTGAGGAGCAGGGGCTTGCAACACTGCATATTTTTCCTCCAAACCTGTTCTTCTTGGCAGTGTAACACAGTAAAAAATAGTGTGCTGCCATGTGAATAGGCACCCAGCCATTGTAATGAATAGGCATGAATTGAACCAGCCAAGCGGTTCTGATAGACATCATTGCACATTCTGTGGTCAGAATTTAAATCTAGGATCACAAACAGGTCTCTCGAAACTTCTTTTGTGGCTGAAGGACTGCTTGTGCATACTGCTGAGACCGAATCTCTGTCTGTAAGGCTGGAGAAGCCTCTTAGTTTTGTCAGGTTTGTAATGTTGATGGCACCTTAAGAATTGTTCTGCAGAGAAGTATGCAATATAGTTTTTGTGTGTGTGCTAGGAGTTAATGGAAAGGCTCAAAGAGCCTGTAGGGTTACAGAAAGCTGTGTTCCAGCATTATGCCTGTGCAGCTTCCTCTGTGTTTTTAACCACCAGCAGCTTCTCATTAAGCTAGTATAGAGGAAGGAAATACTGTGCTGATCCCTTGCTCTGCTACTTCTTGATTCTCCATTCCCTAAAGAGAGGCGCTGACTAACATGGGGTTCTCAGGTCCCCTCAACACTCAGGCGTAGGTAAGGAAACCCTTGGATCACTCAGTCGCAGGTATTAGTGTGGAGGTAGCCCAGCAGGGAAGTTGCAATGCACTTGTTTGGTGAGCGTGAAGTTTGGATTGGAAAATATGCATCTCTCTGTGAAGAGAGAGTCATACTGAATTATATGCAAGCGAAGTGCTATAGGAAGTGCAGCTATTTCTGCCTCATGCTACCAACTTTTAACTTTATTTTTATATGACAGCAAATGAGGTCATCATCAGCATGATCAGCTGGTGATAACCTAGCCCTGTTTGTGCTTCCCTTCCACTGTCCCATGAGAAATCTCTGCAAGGCAAGTTTTTGGTTTGTTTTCCTTCTCCAGGACTATTTAGTTCTCACTTCTCTGAGAAGACTCTCAGTAAATCCTACCAGATGTGATGTAAGTGCATATCTGAGAAAGATCAACAAATAGTATTCTATTTCTGTCAGTGCCACCCATTTTTCACTTTGAAGCAACTTCTTCAATTATTTATTTAATTTCTATAAAACACATTGTTCTGAAATGCTACCAAATTAGAAATCAAGTGGTTTTAAAATGGATTTTCATAACTTGAGCATGTGACTAGTGATTAAAAAAATCTTGGAGTTAGTGTTTTAAAAAAAAAATGAAAATTTTGTGCTTTCCACCCAGTGTGCTACACTGTGTGAAATAAGCAGTAGTGATGAGTGACTGGTGAAAGCACTAAAGGAATAACTCAGCTAACACAATGAGAGCATACATTTAGCCACCCTTAAAACCCATGACTGAAATAACACAATTAGAGCCACTAATGTTTTGTGGAAGTTTGTCCCTTAGAGACCTACAGCAAAATGGCACCATGCCACAATAAAACAGATGAAGGATATATCATAAATGCTGACCATCTTAAGCATTCAGAACAGTCACTTCCAGCAGTGTATGCAGCAGACTAGTTAGGTGATGCATACTGTCCTGGACAAAATACTCAAGTATAGACAGTATCTGAAAGCAGTAGTGCAAATTTTACAAATTTGGTGACTGATGCTTTGAAAATGTAATGAAGTTCATTGCAAATCAACAACTAGAAAAAAAATATTATTGGTTGTATGTATGTAATATAATATGATGACTTTAAAAGAAACATACCTTGTGTTTTTCTTTATGTGGTTGCTGTGGAAAGAATCAAATGAAAACTTGTGTCAAAATATTCTTATGTCAAGCTCTTAAACAGGTCATCAAAAATCTGCCCATCATGTACATGCTGAAGGTTTGATGCACCTAATGTGAGAATGTTTCTCTACAGGAGCTATGTAGGGTATAAGTTAAATGCTTAATGTAAAAAGATTGGATTGTGAAGCATCAGAAATAGTTGCAATCCCTTTTTAAATAGGCAGGATGAAACTATTTGCCTCACTTACACCATCAGTCCCACCATGGGACTACTAACTTGAGGACAAACTAGGATGATTTTACCACAGTGTAGGTTATGTTATATAATGATACCATTATGTATTATTTTACAGTTTCTTTCCTCTGGCCAAATCCTTTCCAAAGTTGGGATATACAGATGTTTCTATCCAGACAACACTGCTGCTGAAGACACACACTCAGAGACAATTAAATTCTAAGGAGTTTTCTATAAACTAATATCAATCCATAACCAAAGATTCTAGTATTACTAAAAGATGTTAGTGGATTTTTTTTGTTTGTTGGGGGGGGGGGGGGGAGAGGGGGGCTGAACAGTTATCTAAGGTTGAAATTGAATGGTTGTGTCTTTTGGTTTGGGTAAGACTATAGCGCCAGGATGGACTCTGATCTCTGTAGGTGTTAATTGCTGAAAGCAATGATCTTTTTATTTGGTGATTCCTGAGAACAGCAAGAGCAGATTACTTCCGTTTCAATTACTCACATTTGTTCCTAGTCAACACTTTGAAGAGCAGACTGAAAAGAATAAAAGAACTGTTCAACCGTGTAAAGTGAGCAGCCCCACGTGCGATGCTATGTTTGGACAAAAACACTCAGAAGCTACTGCTTGCAGTAGTAATGCAGATCTCAGTAATAAACAATTTTTGCTGTAAAAGTGCTTGTATTTCAGGTGTCAAGCAGTACATGCGTTGCTTCAAATTTCCATCACCCAAATTCAATGTATTTCTAATGAAGACAAATAAGAAAGGAGCTATGCCGATAGTCTGTAAGGGATGCAACAGCTTCATCTGACACCAGGCTTAGGAGTATTCCTCAGCAGGTAAATTCTGTGGTGGGAGATGGGAAGAGCCTTGTTTCACACTTCAGCACCACTGCTTCTCTTGATAGCTTTCTGTCTTGCAGCAGCGGTTTCTTTAGAAACAAGTGAGCTCTGAAGTGCCAAGTTTAACACAGGAAACTAACAATCCTGACTGAAGGTGCTCTCTGAAAGCCTACTGGAAGATGGAAAATCCATACTGAAAAATGGAGTAATGGCATTCTGCTGCTTTTTAAATACATGAAATATGTATAGATATGAAGAAAAAATATTCTTCCCTTTTGTTCTAACAGAGGCTTTTCTGGTCACTTAGACTTGGCACTTCCTGAGTCACTTGGAAACAAGCATAATGAAACCCTAATGATAGGAAACTACTACAAAGCCATCTCTGTTTAAAACCTACCCTATACTATATGCAAAATGATTTCCTTAATCAGTTTTTCCATGGTGAATCTTAGTGATGTGGAACAGCTACTACTGTGCAAGTGTGGTGTTTTATTTTTGTCAGTGGGAGGGGTGAATTGTGCTGTGTTAATACTGATAAAATGAATTTAGTCAGGAAAGCCTGTCGCTGCCACATAGCTGTGCTATGATTTTGGAGTCCTTGCTTAATGGCTTCATACTATTTTATTCAAGTTAAGAGCAGTCACCTTGCATTTTAACAGATTTAAGAGATCAATAAAATCAAGAGAAAACTAGCCTTTGCCTCAGGGTCTCGATCAGCAATATTTAGAAGTCAAGTTATGAACATCAGAAGTAACCTTTTTTTTTTTCCCCCTTTGATATAGTAGCCTTACAAAATGAAATTAGATTTCAACATAAGATTAAAAGATTCTGAAGAAGTAACTCCAAAATGTGATTTTAACAGGCTTTGTCTTTGTGGATTGCAGTCTGCGACATGGGCCTGTGCTTTTTGTATTACACAGATACACCAGAACCAAAATTCATGTTCGTGGATTCTGCTAGGTGGTGCCTAAAGGCATGGCTCACAAAACAGCACACAGATTACAATTGTTTTTTGTTACAGTTCTTCAACTTCTCTCTTACATTAAGTACAGCTTTGCACAGGCAGCTACATTGCTTAGATGAAAGATGGAAGCCAAGATCCTCACAATAGTACTAGGAATCAAGGGAAAGCTCAATACAGGTTTTATGCTAAAGCAACTGTGTTGGTTTCCACCTGGCAGATTACCAGTAGTAGACTACACTGACTTACGCTGTCCTATATTAAAACACACATGGCACTATAGCTATTTCAGTATTATCAAGACACAGTGCAATAATACCTTGATCTCCAGTCAAGATCAATATATTACACAGTTAAACCAGTACAGTATGTAAACTCATATAGAATATATAGAATGCATACAGGAAGAATACAGACTGTCAAATCACATCCTATGACTCTTCATAAAACACGTCTCTCATCCTTGCAACGCTTTTTATCATTGTTATTACAAAATCGTACTCACAAAGCAGCTTAAGTTACCTGGATAGAGAATACTATACAAGTCCAAAATAGTCTTACAATTTTGTGAACTCTTTGAAAGAGACCAGACAAAAAAGGATTATTCTCAGAAGTACGAAACTAAAAAAGCTAAGGCCAGTTGACAGGGTTGAGAGACATAGGCTCGTACAAAGACAAGAAGAGGAAAAAGTAATCAACTTCTGATGAAGTTTCCTTGGAGAATTTGACTTTATCCATGTCCTTCCTTTCCTGCTGTGCTCCCATGTGATGCCAGATAAATTGATTGTTAGGTTTTTAAGAGATAGTTTTCAGTTATTTTGCTTAGCTGACAAGTGTCCACTTTGAGGCCTTCGAACCAGATCTCAAGAAAATAGCAAACATACACCGTTCCACTGAGCATATGAAAAATAAGAACCTCATACAAATAAGCACTCTAGGTAAATGGATGGGTATAGTCTCAACTCAGTGCTTCAACTTACATTCTCTAAGCAAAGACAAATACTGTCTTATCCACAGAGTTGGCAAAGTAACTATTAGCTTAGGAAGGAACTGTTAGCTTAGCACTGTAAGAGGGAGGGGAAAAGAAGGTGACATTTTCTTTCTGCAAATAGCTCGAAAAGAATCTGTTGGGAAATATCAATCACGTTTATCCATGAATATCCAGTCGTAACATACTATCCTAACTCCTGAACTGACTTTGCAATCTTAAAATAACTTCTATGACTATTCAAATACATAGCATTCCCATTAGTTATCTCTGTAAAAGCAATAATGTTAATTTAGCAAGATAAAGCAGTGTACCATAAAATGCAAGTGCTAATATAAGGGAGGCAGCAAGACACTGGGAGAACAGAAAAGACTGCTCCTTCCAGCAACATGTTAAGATTTGGACCCTCGACCATCTTTCAAAATTAGGGCCCGATTTATTAAAGAAGCATTTACAGAAATGTGATTAAATTAGCCCTAGATAGGAAGAAAGCTAGTTAAGTTTCTAGTACTTAAGATACACACAAAGTATAATCATTTAAGTCATATGGAATTTGGACAATTTCACATAACCAAGCCTTGCTTTAAAAGGATTTTTAATAGATATGGCTTAAAGAATTTTAGCATTTCTCAAAATCTGAAGAATGTCTTTCCTGCTGTGCAAGAAACAAGCATGTATCAAAGAATATCAGCTATTACATACCAAATCGCACTAAAGACAGTGTAATGTTCCTTACTCCATTCAGAAACATAAGTCTTGAACTAAACACTGTAAGTAAGCAACTTAACTACATGCATTTACATCTAAGCTTATTATAAAACTGCCTTTATATTTCACATCCAGAAGCAGGTATATACAAACTATGACCCATTTCATCCAAACATAGAAATGTTCACATCCTTGGGTACTTCACACCGGCTTTCCCATGTATACAAGATCCCAGTAAGCTCTTTGAGAATTATAGATGCCAACTACACTAATACAAAGCCTGCCTTGAAAAAAAGATGCTACCAAATATATCATTTTTTTAAACTAGGTCTCCACAAACACCTGATAAAGCATAATGCAGAGAACTTAACTGCACGTTCCTTGTTTCATCGTTTTACATTCACATTGAAGTGTTTTCACCTATTAGAAATAGTTCATTTTCTACAATCATTGCATAACATTTTTGCATGCAGTATGGTGAACGATAGAGGCACATTCCAACAGAGAACTAGAACTGTTAAAGAGAGTGAAAAACAACCAGTCAGTTCTCAACTCCACAACGTTAAGTCTCACGACAAGATTAGCAACAAGCTTTACAACAAAGTGCTTATTCTTTAAAGGAATACAGCAACAATTGAGTTGATTTTAACAGTTATTGTAAGGTGCCTCCATCAAACAGATTAATATTATTTTCATAGGACAGCCATTCAGAAACTTCTGGAGATGATGACAATGTTTTCACAACTGTTTTCCAAAGCTTGCAACAACCTGCTCCTGCTGTTTTGGCTAGCACTAAACTGTTTTGAAATTGGTCTGTGATCTGCACTGCCATTGGATAGGGCAAGTCTTAGCATACCCAAATTAGTCTGGTTAATTTTGAAAATATTGAAATTGAACTGTAAGGGAACAAGAGCAGTGGTATATTTGTTTACTTTATTTCAATTTAATTGTGGATATTCAAAGATATTTCAAGCAATTTGCAGGCAAGTGTAGGCTATTAAAACTATTTCTAAGGTGATCCACATTTCCTTTACAGGAAAGAGTCCTGGCATATGCTGCAAATGTTATCAAGAGGACAAATAAAGGGAAATGCATCCCTTAGAACAGAAAAGTTCTTATAAGCCCACTATCAGTAAAGGTAGGTAATCAGTAAACAGGATTGAACGAAATCTCCAAGAAAGTTTTTGTTGTTTTTTAAAAAAAATGGAATTACATTTCAGATTCTTTTGCAAAATACTAGAGTTGGTTTGCATGTTGCTCTTTTCTCCATCAATTAAAATAGATTATTTCCACTTTTGATCAAGTTGTTACATATGGTCTAATTATTAGTGATAGAGCTCCCTTTTACATTATAAGGCACATACTGCATGCATAATCTTTTTACACTCAAAACAATAAAAGCAGTAGAAAGAAGTCGTCTTAAGAGTTCAACACACGTTTCTCATTCTTCAATGGTCATTAACATGTTCACTACCCCTGCAAGAGTTGTCAAAATACTGTCTCCAGTGAACCCTGTAAATTTAAAGGATGCCAACAAAGGAAAGATGACACAGGTCCTTCCTTCCACAGCGTAAGAGTAAGAAGCAGCAAAAAATAGAGGGAATGTTTTGCCAAACAGTCAAACACAGGAACAAAGGTGAGTATAATAACTTTTTTTCAGAATTGAGATGCATTTGTTTGTGTGATCTTCACAGTGCTTTGCTAACTTGCTTTTGTATTTCTGTGCTTCCAGAAAATCCAGAACCATTTTAAGCTACAGGTTTATTGTTGAAAGCTGCAGTTGTTATACAAGGGATTCCCTAAGATTTATTTGTAGATAAATGGAAAAAGTTAGTTACAGCAGTAGAAAAGTTGTGGTAATATCCCCATGTGTCCATCTTTCAGTATTTTCTTTTTCTGAAGAACTTTCAGGTTTGAGGCCTGAAATAGATTATACATTTTTCATCTGATTTGTCTAGCTTTGTATTTAATTAGAGTTGTTAAGTTTTTGTTTTCTGTATTGATCACTGAGCTCTGAAAATAGATTTTTTGGGTGGCTGTATTAACAGCTACTGCAGTACATCTAAAGGAGAGAACAGTTCTGCAAATGGGAGCATTATTAAACAGCTACAGTCAACACAGTCTAATATTTTTTATGCAACTTCTCATCATGTACTTATGGCCAGATTTAGATGAACACCAATGCTGCAATTTGGAAGAAAAACCTCACCAGTCCAACGTCAGAAGGGATAAAGAGACGTCTTGAGTTGAAAATGCAGATATTTCTGCTAGTCCTTATAGAAGTTAGTCAAAGCAATAGCAAGGTATGTTGAAACAGCGATAGACTACACCCTTATGAACATTCTTGGTCACTTGACACAATTATGTCAAAATTTTCAAACTCCCCAGGCAAACTGACTATTCACTAGAAAATGCTAGGCAATGAGTTAAGGAAAATTTATAGCCACAGAAAAGGCAAGGCGCTCATAAAGAAGAAAAACAGATTGGCACAATTATTCCAAAGGTAAATACTTGAGATTTTGTTTCAGTTAGGAGAAATGTTGCAAAACTGGAAGATTTAATTAACTATTGAAAACAGTTTTCACCAAAATACATACCTAACACTACCGTAACAATCACCACGATCCTTATGCCGAAAAACTAATGCTGTACCTGCTATTGACAGAGACCAAAATTTTCAGCCCTGAAAGCTACTAAATTGAAGTATCCAGACATTTGAAGGTCTTCAGCACTTAAAATTCCCATTAGAGGCAGTATACAACTTTGGACATCCAGGACTAAAAATTCTGTCAACATTTTGACAATAAATGCTCACACTTAACACAAAACATATAGAATAATTCTTCATAACTTTTTTTTTTCCTTCCGGGAATCAAATGACATCTCCTGTAGGTAGGAGGTCCCAAGCCTCCTTTTTAAGCTATTGAAATGCATATATAGTATCCATTAGTAACGCAGGACTGATTTAGTATTCTCTTCAGAAAGCATCTACTCAAAGTTGTAAATCTAGATGTCAGGACTTAGTGTCAAAAGTGCTTTTGCAATGAATATACTACTCAGATACATACAGTCTCAAAATACTTCATGAACTCTGAAATGGTTATCTAAGGAGGGAACTTCATCAGCAAAATGTATTTGATCATTTATTTCCACACCAAGTTCTTCAAGTATCTGTACAAATTTCTCGTGCTCTCTCCCAATCCATGACCTCATTGTGTCAAACACTTGGTATGGAGTAACATGAGCATGAACTTCAATTCCTGTCTGTGCAAGTTCTTTCAGCACTTCAGGGTAAGTAACCCAAGTATTGCTTCCTCCTGAGTGACCACCATCCAACCAGTAAATTGCTTTTATGTTTTTTATGAAGGCATCTGTATTCTTGTCTTTTTTAGCTTCCTTCAGCTCATAAAGCAGCTGGTTCAAAACCACACAACCTTTACTGAAGCCAATCAAAGTAAATGACACAGCACCTACAGCAGACGGCATAACGAAGTCCATAGCAGAATTATTAGAGCATTCACAATCTCTCTCTCTTTCTGTGGATGAGCAGCCATTTGCTGTAGGTACAGACTGCGGCTGTGATTTACAAGCAGATATTTTTGCATCCTTGCTGAAACCATGCACGGTTTTCTGGGACAGCAGAATATTCTGAGAGAATCTGAATGCATTAACTAGCAATGCATGGAGATGCTTGAAAGCTCCAAAGTCGGTGCTGTGCTCTGGTGCTCCAAACATGTTGCTAGCCACAAAGTTATCATAACAACTGAATTTGTGCAGGTGCATTCGAGAACACTTTACAACCCAAATAAAGCTATTAGGGAATCGGCGAGCAAGTATGGTAGCAACATTTTCAAAACTCCAGTGCTCCCACTGAAAGTTTTCTGGGTGGCAAGACATGATGTCATAATAGTTCTGAAAAATTAGAAAACAGAAAAGACGCGTTACTTCATTGCAAAAATACCTCAGCTCCGTCTAGTGTATATATTCATACGAAAGGACCAAGGCGGAGAGAAACATGCATTATGGAGGTGCTGTCTTGCTAGGCTCCCAGAAGAAGAGGTGCATTAAAGAAACTGCCATATTTACATTCACTTATTCTATTGTAGTATTTTGCCACACGTTTTTATACCCCCAAAATCAACATAATAACAGTAAGTACGAGCTTAGTATGTAATAAGTTAGTATGATACAGAATGCATAATTACACGGCATTTTCTCCATCTGCAGAAACATTGATTGTCTTATAACAGGCAAACAATAGACTTAAAACTTCAGTAGTAAGTTTTCTCATGATTCTCACCTCTGAATTCATAATAGCAGTGAATACTAATTAGCTTCTTTTATTAAAGACGAGACAAGCCATACCCAGGAATGCTAATCAGAAGGGTTTTCTCAGACGCCGCTAATCCTTAAAATGAAAGTTACGTCCTACCCGTCGTGCACAGCTATGGCTGGCCGTGTGCTGAGGCGGAGCACTTCAGTGCGTCTCTTTCCAGTGTCGGTCCATTCGCAGACAACGCGTGCCTTTTCCAGCCACGATGCCAGCCTTGTACCCGTGCAACACCCTCACCCGGGTGCCTGCGGTACCCGCATGCCTGCACAGATGCCCAGTGCTCCCCCCAGGGCGGAAAGCCCGTGTTTTGGCAGCCCCACCGTCCCCGGCCGTCCCGCCGCCGCCAGCGCCCACCCGAGGCCCGTCCCCAGGCGCTCCCCCCTCAAGAGGGGCCGGCCGCTTCCCTCAGCTGCGGGCTGCCCCGAGCCCCGCCGTACCTGCACGTCCCCCGGGAAGTACACGACGTGATGCTGAGGGGGGGCGAGGCCGCGCGGGGCCGGCGGCAGCAGCAGCAGCAGCTCGTTGGCCCGCTGCGGTTCCGCGCCCGGCACCTCAGGCAGCCGCAGCCACGGCGGGCTCAGCCGCGCCGAGGAGGAGAAGGAGGAAAAGCTGCCGGGGTCGGTGCCGGTGCCGCCCGCGGCCGGCACCCCGTAGAGGCTCATGCTCCTGCCCAGGCTGACGGCAGCGGGGCCGAGAAGCCCCCGCAGCAGGGAGTCGGCAACCGCCCGGCAGCGCCCGCTCATGGAGCTGCCGCCTCACAGCCGCCCGCAGCACCACCCCGCACCGCGCCTGCGCACCGCCCCCTCAGCACCGCCCAGCGCCCCCTCGGGGAGCCGGCAGCGGAGCGGCTGCCCGCCTGGCGGTGACGTCACCGCAGCCTTTAAAAGGAGCGCGGTGGGAAGTGGCAGCCGTTGGGGGCGGCCGTTAGTTGGGGAGGTCGTTACTGTAGGTGGCCGCAGGCTTCCCCTGGAGGAGCCCTCATGGAGCCGGGCTGCGAGCGCCTGTCAAGGCCCGCCTACTGTTTTCCTCGTCGTAGTTCTGGGGCCCCAGCGCACACCAGCTGGGCTCTGCGGAGCGGGAGGTGGCTGAGGCGCACCCGTTGAGCCCACCCCGTTGCTGTCCCCTCACGTACCAAGCCGAGGTGGCGGTGCCCGTCTGGTGGTCTGTCTGCATAGCCTTAGCTTGAAAATAATGCTGGGCTAAAAATTTCTGAGGGAAGATAGGACGGTATTAGTCTCTCAATTTGATATGGTGACCAAAGGAAGTCTCCTGAATGTAGGAAAGCCCCCCAGAGCATGTTGCTGAGGCACAGATTCAGCAGTATGGGGTATCTTACATTCTATGTAGAGCAGTTCATTTCAAACCGAAGAGAGGTATAGGATATGTGGAGGTCGTTTCCTAAAGGTGCTGGTTGTATTTATCAGAGCAACCTAAGCATATTTATTTTACTTTAGTTTTACTAGTGTGATTATGAGGCAGAGGAAGTGGACTCTGAAGGAGAAGCTTTCAGGTATACTCTGTAATAAGAAAGTACACTAAGTGGCAAACAAATCGAGGAAAAGGAGTCTTTGTGTACTTCATAAACACCTTTTTTGGGGGGTTATTTTTTCATATTTAATGTATTCATTTCTCTATTCTCCTTTCATAGCTTAGAGGTACAAACCTGGGAAACTAACAGGTACTAGATCTGGTGATTTAATAATTGAGTCAGATTTGCCAGAAGGCAAAGTTAATTGAACAGTGATAGCACGATTAAGTAATTAAATTAAGCTATTGATGGATACCTTTACGTCACTTAATTCGACAAAGGGAAATATGGTAACATTAAGTTCAGTGTAATAACAATCAGAGTAAAATGGCTTATCTTCTAAGTATCAGTTCTGACCTGTGTGTTTTTATAAAGCTTGCTGGTGGATATTCAGTATGAGCAATGATGTGCTCATGGTCTACTTGGCAGACTTGTGTTTTTGTGGGTATGTCTTTGGGCTCATGCTAAGTAAGAGCCAGGGCAAGCTCAAGTGCTCTTACTACCAATAGCCTAAAGGTAAAGGCTCTTCCCAAAAGCAGGTCTGAAACTTGTTGAGGATCCGCATTACAAGCTCACATGCAGCCCATGTTCTGAGACTTCACTATTTCTAATGTGAGCAGCATGTTTTTTATTGTAGAAATCAGAGCAGGGTTGATCTCTGGTCCTCTTAATGAAGAGATTAAGGTATTTTAAAGATATTTTTTCATTTTGTGTTTCTAGGGGTAACAGGGATTTATAAACTTTTTGGAGATCTGTGTGATTTGTAGACGTTTCTTATTTAAAATATTTATTTTAAAACTCAACGTTACTATTTCCTCTATGGAAATTATCTATTTTATCGTTAGAGCGTTTCCTCAAACCTTGGAAAAAAAAATGCGCTCTCTTCATCAGGAGATGGCGCTGTGCGGTGTGGTTTGGAAACCAGTACCAGAACGGCCTCTGGCTAACCACCTTCCTGTCTTGGGAGCCACATGTTGGAGGTGCGTTACAGTGATTTGTTTTCTTTTGTTTAGCAGCTGATTAATATAGGCATTACTTCTAATACCGTTAGAGTAGAGCTAGTACTCAGTTCCAAAGTCTATCTTTAGAGCTGGAGTTCCTCTGGAAACTCATATAATAGGTAACTCTTATAATAGATATCCTGTCTGTGCACCCAAGATTTTAAAGCTCTGAGTGGTTTAGAACCATGGAGTGGTTAAAATTGGAAGATGCCTCTGAAGATTGGCTAGTCCAACCCCTTTTCTCAAAGCAGGGTCAGCTGGAACAGGTTGATCAGGACCATGCCAGTCTGGGTTTGAAGAATCTCCAAGTTTGGAGACTCCACAACCTCTGTAAATAACCTGTTCCAATGTTTGATTATGTTCCCAAGAAAGTGTTTTTAATGGTTAAACAGAATTTCCAGTGTTTCAAGTTGTGCCCATTGCCTCTTGTGCTGTCACTGGACAACAACTGGGAAGAACTGGCTCCATCTTTTTTATTCCTCCATCAGGTGTTTATAACATGCATAGGATCTTCCTGAGCTTTCTCAATCCCAGCTCTCTCAACTTCTTGTATGATACATGCTCCCAGACCTTAATCATGTTAGTAGCCTTTCACTGGACTTCCTCTGGTACATCCATGTTTCTCCTAGTGGAAAATCCCAAACTGAACACTATACTTCAGATGTGGTCTTACCAGCCCTGAGCAGAGGGGAAGGACCACCTCTCTCAACCTGTAGGTGAAGCTTTTCCTAGCACAGCCCAGAATGCAGTTGGCCTTCTTTGCCATGATGGCATCTTGCATGTTGCGTATCGTATACTTATCACTTACATTGCATATTTGTCATAAATATGCATGTTATATATTCATCATTTTCCTGTTGTGTATGTAATCTAGGAAGTATCAGTGCTTAACTGATTTACACAACTCTCAGGATAACAGACTCCAAATACCCTATTAGAACCACAGAGTAAGTCAGGTATAAGAATTTACATCACTTTTTGGTGGAATTCTAGGCATGTTTAAAAATGGTAAAAAAATGAATGCCTGAATTAGCTCTGAAATGCTTTGAATGAAGTTCTATTTTCCAAAAAAAGATAATTGTCACTTAGCATGCCACCCATATGTATTAGAAATCAAACTGCAAAGGTCCAAATCTTTCACATACTTGGAAAGGTGCTTGGCTTTCCTATATTGAGCAGCAGTAGTAAAGTTAGATAATAGACATCAGGTAAACTGTTACAAGTGTGGGACCTTATTTCACTCTTGATTCTGTGCAGACTGTGCTACAGTGTTTCTTGCAGGAGGTTGGGCTGCCCTGAAATTAGTGGGGCTCTATATTGAAAGAGGTTTCATTTAGGGTGAAGAATTAGGGTTGGAGTTCCTAAAGATCTTGTTAGGCACTTGTGTATGTTAGAAGTGCAACCTATTGTGCTTGGGGCCACCTAGAAATATTCAGGTGTTCACTTTGGAATTTAGCCAAGCAAATCCTCATTTTCCTTCTGGTCTGAATTTTTTTGTTTTTGTTTGGTACAGTTGTAGCATGTTTTCTAGTTGTTTTTTTTCCCTAAAGTTAGAATCTTAAAGTGGAAACTTTCACAGAACCTCTGCTAATGAAGCAAAATTATTATGGAAAAAATCCCTAGCTCCCTCTGTACAACTGCTTATTCTAGTTCATGCAGGCAGTTTCTCTTAATCCAATTTTGAGCAGATCTGGTCTGTGCTGACACTAAAACTTCTAATTAAAAGGGCTAATGAAACTTTATTTCTGTGCTTTATTGGGTACTGTGCAAAGGAAATACAAGATCTGTTCAATGTGTAAGTACAAGAAAAAACACAAGTGGCCTACTTTTCTCCTATGAAGCGGACATTTTAATAAAATCAATCACAGAGGTATAGCAACAATAATATTCCTGTGCTCTAAAAATCTAGCTGCTTGGATCTTGATTGTTGAGGTTTATTTACACAGGCAGAGCTCTTACAATTATTGAAATCCCCTGAAGTAGTAATGATCCATCTAAGAGAACTGGTTAGGAGAATGAAAGTTTCCATTTTAGTAATTTTTGAGTAATGTGAATAATTACTTGTCAGTAGCATGAAAAATCTGTGTTCTTAACATCCTGTTGTTGATGTTCCCCCTTCTGTGTTTTCCAGGTGAGTGACTAGCTTTTCCACAAGGGTTTACAGACATTATTAACATTTTAATGGCAGTTACTAACACTAACAAAAGTTGATGGTGGTACTTCTGCCAGGTAATCCTTATACAGTTGTATATTCATGACGCAGCTTTAAAGAGAGAATTACAGTTAATATATAAGGTGCTATACAGGCTTTCATCTTCACGTCAAATGCTACATGAACCTTATGGAAGACCATAAAAATTAGCTCATATCTTTGGCAGAGTTCAGGTGCACAAAATCATAATGAAATAGGCTCTTCATTAGAGGCAATGACTGTATACATAAAATGTTCACACTTAAAATGGAAAGCACCAACCTATTCATACCTTCAAGAAAATGCAAGAAATTTCCCTTCCACAGCATACTATAAATTTTAATGGTACATAGATTGCTCTGAGTTCACTTCTGATCTTAGTGATGTAGCTTTTGCAATACCTAAGCAGCTTCAATGAATCTCAATTTCATTCCTCAGTCGAAGGTGTAGAGGTGGTAATTTTTGCAGCTTAGGTTGCTTAGCTACTAAATAATTTATTAAATGAGTATGGGTTTAAAAGTGGAAAATGGGAACAAAAGCAAGGCTAGAAGATAAAACTTTTTTTGTTGTTGTTTCAGAAAGTACAAACATCTTCCTCAAGAGTGGACTTCTGTTCAGCAGTGGGTTCTCTGTATACTTCCGAAGTCAGAAAAAGGATGATGAGCAAATGTGCTAATAAAGGTAAGGCTGTCAAACTATTAAGTGTAAGTGACAGCTCTTCAGTATGGTATTTGCTAGAGTATAGGCTCTTACATTTTACAGGTAGGTTAGCATAACTGTTTTTTGTTTTTATTTTTGCAGATACTCTGTGCCGTTGTCTTAGTTTCTCTTACCCCTTTCTTTCCTGGTTCCTCCCAGTACACTTTCTGCAGGCATAAGCCTTCAAGCCTATTATGGTTCTTAATTTTTCTTACATCTGAAGTGAATGATAATTAGAATACACTGAAGGTAGTAGTCACAACATGAGAAAATGCATCTTGTTCAGGATGTGAATGTGTGATGTTATTTTTATGGCCTGTAGGAACGCACCTACAGTGTTTTGTAACAGTTGTCATACCATGTCTCAGAGTGGTACAGTAACAAATAATCCTTCCAAATACATGACTGAGGCACGAAATGCTACTTTGCAAGAGGCCTTTATCAGCCTTCATTTTTGTCCTGTTGTCTGTGGTGCCTCATTCCTGCATTACTGTTTTCTTACCTTTTCTTTACAAATTGGTTTGCTGTGCTCTGTATCCCAATGTAAAAAAGAGCTTTTATTTTGTTATTCTTACTTCACATCTGTTCTTCTATCCCTGCAACAGCCCCCACCATTTTCGTATGCTGAATCATAATGAGCCATCGCTGTGTTGCTAGCCTGTCCTGCATGCCTGCATTAGCTCAGTTCATTGCTTAGTTTTGCCACTTATTATAAGTTGACAAGGGAAGTCAGGAGCATATTTTTTCTTCGTGATCCTGCGGGAGTCTAACCATAGATCTCAGGGATTTTGACAGAAAGAAAGTGTATCATGGTTGATCAGCAGTGATGAGAGAATGGCATATCAAAATTCTTCTGGAGAGAACTAATGGCTTATTCTTCACTCCAGTCTCCCTGAGCTCCTTAATAGACCTTTGTGACTGCCTACAGTCACAAATTAATTAGTTTCATCTTTCAGAGGCTACTACATCTGCAGTTTGAGTAGAAAAGGTACCACTGCAACAGTAAGCTTTCTTACAATCAATGTATTTTTTCTGCAATCAGCTGTTTCATTGCCCATATAGCTCATACTAATTCTGTGCTTTCATTCAGAGCATGTTCAAACAGCAAAGAATACAATTTTGGTTTTATTTATTTTCTCAGGCCACTAAAATACGTCAATTCTTTTTAATTATACCAATTAAATTAAAAGATTTTAATAGGTGCTTAACCAAAATTCTCAGTGTAGAGGAATTGTCTGGTGATGTGACAATACCTTTAGCCAAGTACTAATATAAATGATTTTCTATCCATATGTAGCAACTGTAATATTTCATGGTACTTCAGAGATCTTCAAAAACATGCTTCCTATGTATGTGCAAGGTGCATATATTTATATATGTGTATTTATTTTACCTTTTATATTTAAACTTCCTTTCAAGCTTTTTTCAGCTCCATGTGTGTTCAAACTGCTTGCTAGCAGGTTGGCAGATGATTGGAATAGCTATGGAAACACCTGTTAAATACTGATAGGAAACTCCTTTGTAGCAGATTGCAGCTGTGTCTTTCACTGTTAAGAGAATGTGCCAAGCCTGGCTTCATTCAAATTCATTCTTTCAGGTGTAGTAACACTTAAAGGACTGAGTTATGTGTGTCTGTGGTGGTGTGCACAGAGGAATTCCCAGTGGCTATACTGTGATGGATGGCTAGGTCTTGACTCATAGTTTTATTAACATATTAGTGGCAACAGTTCAAATGAAATTACATCTATTATGCTCCATTACAAGTACTAAACAATTTACATCTGCTGAAATTCCTACTGACAGCTCTGCCTGGCAGCAGCCATCTTTTGTGTGTGTAAGGGTATTCAGGAGAGCATAGGGGAGAATAAATTATACAATCAACAATTTACTGAGTTGTATGAAAGTGAGACTAAAAGCTTTTCAGCATGAAAAATAAATCCATTTTCTTTTTCCATCAGAGCTGTGTTGAGAATCTCCTAAAATTGCAGATTATATGATCTCATTTCTGTTTTTTCACTGCTGACAAAAATTAATATAAAGAATTAAGAACTACTGATGTTGTTTAATACATCTGTTTCTCTTGTGCTATTTTTCTGTGGAAATTGGTTTTATTTAATCATACAATCTGCCTGCACTACAGATGATCTGCATGATCTGTCAATTCTTCCCAATAGCCTTTTAGACTAGTTCAAATGAAGAACAGGGGTTTTAGAGCAAATACCTGTGGGTGTGGGAAAAACTGCTGAATTAATAAATGAGGGTGACTGAAATGAATGCCCTTACTGAAGGAAAGTTGTGAAGAACTTGGCCTTTGTACATCACGTTTGGAAGCAATTGCCTTGAAAATTCAGTATGTGTTGGCTCCACATGTTGTAGCCAGCATACGCTGTCTGTTGCCTGGTCTGGTTCATAGAGGATGTGGTGGGTAGGAAAGGCTGGAATTACAAAGGACATGAGTCTGTTTAAAAAAAAAAAAAGTTTTGGTAGTTCTGCTGTTCATGGAACACCTAGTTAAATGACATTTTCTGTTCATTGCAATTTGTCTAGGTATACAAGAAGAACTTGTGACTTAAGGAAACTGTAAACTGTCTGGTATAAATCAATATAAATTGGGAAATCTAATTGGTATTTAAAAGCACACAAAGTGGCCCAGGAAGCGGAATGGAAGATTTTATTGATTAAAATGGGCCCAAGCTCAGCCTCTCATCATTCCTGCAGTCTGAGGTTTGTCTGGCAGTGAAATTATGAAATTCTAGCTTGTGCATGCCTGCATCTCAATTTCCATTCTCTCTTTATTTCCTTAATAATCTGGCTTTGTGGATGGGTTCTGCTATGTATTCAACATGAGACTAACTTCTGCCTTCATTTTTATTAACTTTGATTGCTGCATGCACAAAAATGAGGTCAGAATTTGGCCTCAGATAGTAAATTTGCACCATGGGTTTCTGGAAATTTTGCCACATCCTCTGCTCTAGCCTTTCTTTCTGAAAGTGGTTTGGGACACTGCTTGCATGGTACGTTATACAAATAGGAAGGAAATGGGTCCTCAACTTGAAATGAGCTATTTGTCAGGGGAAAAATATTTGCTTAGGTGGAGCACTACAAAAATTCATGATTCTGTACTAGTCCACTTGTTTATGGGATGCTGATCTGAAAAGGTGGTATATTCGCATGGAATACAGTTACATAGAGTGAGGGGCAGATTCAGCTGTGTGACTTTCAATGGACACAGATTCTTCAGC
Source organism: Cygnus atratus (assembly GCF_013377495.2). Classification (NCBI taxonomy): domain Eukaryota; kingdom Metazoa; phylum Chordata; class Aves; order Anseriformes; family Anatidae; genus Cygnus; species Cygnus atratus. Next base: position 563,865 of record NC_066367.1, read on the forward strand.
TTCCACTAATATTCTATAATAGTTCATGTCAATGGAAAGTATACCACAGGTGTCATTTTTGAATTTGCAGTATTGCTCTAAAGGCAATTTTTCATTCCTGTTAATGCAAATACCTCTTCTGAGGTCAATGCATAATTTGTATGAGGAATATGCCTTTTATTTGCAAATAGACTTGGAAGATTTCAGCACGTCTGTAAATAAAGGTATCTTTAACTTAAATCCTATCCTATCATAGAATCATCTAGGTTGGAAGAGACCTCCAAGATCACCTAGTCCAACCTCTGACCTAACACTAACAAGTCCTCAAGCACATGCCTCTGAACTTTATCAAAGCACTTGAAATGCAGGCAGAAAGCTATATACATGCAATTTGGTGAATTGAGGTATTTGTTATTTGCTGCATATTTGAAATGTTGAGTTTTTATCTTCTTCAAGGGCAGAACTGTAGTCATATCTCTAGTTTATGTCTATAATAGTCTGTTTTAGTCAAAGCAGCTCTGGTTGATATGTTAGGTAAGATCTTATTTTGCTTTTATGTTTCTAAAACCCTAAGAACTGTTGCCCCCCAAAAAACTTTTTTTTTTTTTTTTTTGACCCTAAGAAAGATAGGACTTATTTCCCACTTGTTTGCTGTATCTGCCACTGGATTTCAAGCCTTTTTCCACTTGGAAAATGGAAAAGTTCCATAGGGCTTAGCAATTGGAAGTATCAGCCTCTCCACAGTGTATTTCAACCTACTGACTTAATATTTATCTATCTTAGACACCTTTTGAGATTGTTCATAGATCTGCAGACCTGAGTAGAGATTTCATGAATAAATTAGGAAATCCATAAATTAGGAGTCCATGCTATGATAATTTTAGAAATAGGTTTTAAAGACACGTTTTTAAATGGCAATGATTACTACTGAATGATGACATGAAATTTGATGGAAGATGTTTGAGATTTGAACATCCACTAGCAGAAAGTTGCTAATTCATATGTAAGTTTTTTGAAAACTACCATCAAGGCAGTCATCTCAGGGGAAAAAAAAAAAGGCATGAGGTGATGTTACTCCACCAAGCATTTTACTTAGATAATGGAAATAACTAACGTTTGCATCTTAGTAGGATTGTCTGAGACTGATATATTCATTAAGCTAGAAATCAAGTTTTCTAGTGGTTTCTGTTTTAATATTAAATAGGCATTATAGCCCATATAATAGATGTGTAAGATCTGTATCATTTTCTCTGGCTGTCTGAAACAAGATTTTATATGTTAGATGTATTCTGAATATACTTACTTGACTTTCTTTGTGGGATATAAGATTGTAAGTCAGTGCACTAAGTACATATGCTTTTCAGAGACATTTTTGACACCTCTTTATTTCAGTTTGTGTAACAGTGTTGATTTCTCTGCATGCATAACAAGTTCAAGTTGCTGTCTAAAAATTGAGCTTTGGACCCTGTATGAATCTCTGTAGTAGGACGCCCTGAAATTCTTTCAAAAATCTTATCTGCCTAGAATTACACATAAGAATATGGCTTTGCTTTGGAGACTTTATCTTGCATTGTCATCATTTAGCTATTGTACGGAATGTTACAGCATGTACTGATGAACAAAGTTCATTGTAAATAACCCTGTGTTTAATAGCTCTCTAAGGGGGGATTACAGTGAAACAGGCGAACTGGGATGCAATATTAGTAAAGGTATAATGACCCAAATTGCATTTTTCTGTTGAAATACTATTTCAGGTTGCTCCATTTAGATCTGTATAGTACACTTTAGACTCATTGAATTTGCAGGTAATCTTGCACTGATTTTAGTAGAAGCAGAGTTTTAGCTGTAGTATGCAACACTACTAGGAATTTCTGTGACTTCCCTTTGAATACCTGACTCATGTTTTTTAGTATTAATGCTGTTGCTGGCTTTAACCTTTTGTGTGAATGTTTAATTTTATTTGTTGTTTTACTTATGTCTGTTAAAAACAGCTTAGCTGGAAAAGCTTTAACACCTGCTTTAGTGGTATCCCTCTGACTAAAGTTCAGGTGAACATTTAGGGTTGAATAACAGAATTTAGGATGCAGAGGCTGCTAATGTACCTAACTGTCTAACAGTAGATGGGTAAGATGCAAGAGGTTTTAGAGAATACAGAATAATAAAAGGTCCATATGATATAGGGTATGTATATACTTGAAGGTAAAGAAGTTTACCTGATTAGTCTATTGTAATCAGAGCACTTTAAAACCAGATTATGAATAGGGTTCTCTTTTTGATGATCTGTCCTATTGACTTGTGCTATTATATTTTGCTTCTGAATGGTACTAAGGCTCTGTCCTAGATCTAGCAATGATTTAGCAGTTGCTTTTAAGTACATGAAGTCCTACTGATATCCAGAGCTCAGTCAGTTTGTTTACTAATTCCAGATAAAAATTGTTCTAATGGAGGAACATGAGTGATTTAAAGAATTATTTCCTAGTTACCACTGTTAACTAGGCCTACTGTGCACAATACTGTGCCTAATAAAGGTTTTACCATACTCGTATTTCAAATTCAGGTTGTATAGTTTCACGGAAGCCAGCGCTTCTTACATGAAAAAGATAGCCTGCTTTCCATGCAGGTAGAGGGTTTAAGAGTTAGTATCTGTTATGAGAGTTCAAGAATAAAAGCTTAATAGTAAGAATCATATATAATCTCATAATAATGAAAAGACTGAGTTTTTCTTAAAAGTGTATGTTATTGAAGAGTAGGGTCATACTTCCTACAGCAGTAGCTTCTCACTGTTGTGTAACAAATGGGTTTGTCCCTCAGCAGAACTATTAGCATTTATTGATGTAATGCATCCTGGTTCAATGTGATGTAGCTCATCCAGTGTATTCATTCATTTCTTACTGTTTCACAAAGATTGATCTTACCTGCTTCAGTACTGTTTCTGCTCCACAAACACTAACTCCTTTTTTTTTTTTTCCTGTCAAGGTAACAGAAATAATCAGGTCAAAATAAGAGACACGATTTCTAATCTGCTTTTAACTTCCAATTTGCTGCTGCTTTGTCATGTCTGGTACAAATACTTTTACTGAAGTCCATTCTGTTTCAGTATAGTCATTGCTCTAGTATTACTCTGGTATTTTCCACTGGAAACATGGATAGCAACTGTGGAGTAAGCCCCACACACAAACAAACATTTTCATGATGCATAGATCATATGCATAGATCATATGCATAGAACAAGCTCATGAGTGATTTTGAGTGCTTAACTAGCAATAATTGAAGAGTTTGACTTCTTAACGTTACTCCAGTATCTGGTAACTCAGATACATTTCATATAGCATGATATGATTACTCCAAAATTAAGCCATCAAAAAGCATTTGTAGTATTTGAAAGATACAGCTGTAAAGAGATGTAAATTATTCTGAAGTAAAACTTCAGAATTCAAAATTTGATGCAAATATTATTTTCTGAGGACAAATGATCTTATAAATCTCTACTGAAATCATGTTCATTAGAAAACCATGAAAACTTCATGGTTTTCATCTCCTTGTGTTTCATAATTTCCAATTGCCAGAAAAGCTAACACTGAACAAAGGCTAATACATTTTTTTGACAGCTTTGGATGAAGCAAGTGAAAAAGCAGCATAATTCATAAGAACAGCTTATAGGGAGATATTGAGCGTTGTCATAGTTGTTACCACACAGCTGATCTCAAGACTTGTATTACCCAGTTTCAAGGGCTGGATGCATTTTGTGTCAGACCTTATTCTAGAAGTAACATACAGGTTAGTGGAGTTCTTATCAGAAGACATGAAATTGAAGAGTAAAAAGTAAATATTCCTTTGTGAATATTTGTGATGTGTGACTCAAACTAAGTGCCAGTCCTTTATGGCAGTGCTGGGTTTTCTGTAGTTTTATCTCATATGGCTAAAGTTATCCTATCTGCATGTTATCTTAGTTTGTAATCTTTCAGTTTACTTTAAGCATTGATATCTGTAGTTGCTATTAACATGTTCTTCTAAAACTAACCCGATCAAGAACATAATTACTGTGATCTCCTGGACACTTGCACTTTTCTGTTTCTTCATAAGAGAAGCAGAATGTAGCTTTTACCCCCTAATTCCCTAGCTTAACCAAATATAGTAAAGAAAAATACAAAGTGAGCTTTTAGATCCATCTGAAGTATATGCTGTTAATCATACCAGTACTTTTCGCAGTGCCCTGGCTTGTGTGGTGTTCTCTGAGGCTGTATTGTCAGAGTTCAAGTCAAGTTTTATAAAAGCATCTTTCCTTTTCAATGAAAATGATTCTACAATAAATTTAGTGAGCAGCTAAGGCTTCCCAAATTCTGTTGAATGAAAAGTAAAAAGAACAGCATGTGAGATGCACAGATGGCAAAGATACAATTTGGAGCAAGCAATTCTGCTTTTCCCTCTCTTCTCACACTGTGAACAGTCTGTTTTTTCTCCATCCTATTTGTTATTCAGAACTATTCATCAAATAGCTGTGGGCATTTGTTCGTGGCATTTTTCTGTACATAAGTGATTGACTGCATATATTTGACAACTCAGATTCTTTTGGCTGAATGCTTAGGTCACATGATTTTTTTCCTTTCCCTGACTTGATAGTCTTCTTTTCTATTGATTAAGACTTTCCAAATAAATGTTAAGTTTCTAAATTACCTGCCAATAATTTTTTGTACTTATAACATTCCCTGTTCTCATCACTTTCACTGATACATTGGAGTACTGGAGTATCTATACACAATGTCCGTGCCCTGAGATTGAGACTTTTTGGTTCCATTTCTCCGTTCTTTCTCTATCTGGATTTGAAAGAGCATGTGGATGAGTGAGGGTGGAGCAGGGTATCGTATTTGTGTCATTTTAAATTACCTTCTCTAGCTGTGTAAAAAGAAATATATATATATATATATATATATATAAAAATTGTTTAGAGAAGGGCATTTGCACTTTTAAAACTAAATGTTTCCAAAGGAGACTAGGATTTTCTTCTTGTGGAGTGTGTTCTAGTCCTGCAAAGTGTTGTTAGGCAAGCAGTCTGTCTTTCTGTTCTAAACCATTTCCTGCCCATGAAACACTTGTAAATTGGAGTAACTTCATCTGAATACTTAAGATTAAAATGTCTTCTGTAATATTTACTTCAAATATTGCTGTTATGCATTCTGTTACATGCATGTTGTCTGCATTCTTCACATCTGCCACTGCAGAGTTCTCTGCAAAAACACTAAGCTCTGATATAAAAGGTGAGGACTATCTCTACTTTCTCTTGACTTAGCTGGAGCTTAGACCACTCATATGCTTTTGTAGATCACTGCAGAATGAAAAGTACCATGCTATTACTATTTATTCTATGGATAGTCAAAAGTCATCGCTATTTCACTGACTTTATACGCTTTGAAGTCTAAAATTTCAGTAAAATGTATGATAATATATTGGTTTTAAAAAATGCTTTATGTACAGCTTTATACTAGGTCAGCGGGATGATAAATTTTCTATATAAGAAGTGCCAAAATGCCTACATGGTATTCTGGGAGATTCATAATAGCAAGCCTAAACTTACAGCTATCTTGCAGGAAGAAATGCTTTGTACAGTTTTGTGGATATATTTTATCCAAGCAGAGTTGGCTGCATACTGACACTTACGTCTGGGGAGGATGGAAGGTGGTCTTCTCATGTTGGCCCTTCTGGTGAAATTTGGTCATACAAGCAGTTTCTGGAGTGTGTTGCTGTTGCGTGATAGGTTGCTTGAGAACATGACTCAGCACTGGAGTTTCTTATTTTTTTATCATGTATACAAGAGTAAACTCATTTTGATATGGTGCTTGGTTTTGCTTGAAATTTTACTGTATTTTGGTATTAAATTCTGGGTTTGGTATTACTTTGAGGGCTAAGGTGGTGTAAAGCAGCAACCTTTTTGGTGGAATGGTTTCACTTTCTTCCACACAATACAGCATCTTTCCTTTATCCTTCAGAAGTCTTTACATTCTCATCTGTATTTCAGGATGAGATGCCCCCCAGCTTTGCAACCCCATCTATTACTGTGATTGCTAATTTGAAGTGCATTGTGGAATGAGGAAGAAGCTGTTGAAAAGCGTTGAGTGCAGTCCTGTATTTCTGATCCATGAGTTTGGAGCAGATTGACAGAAGTCAAAGAAAATGATATAGAGGCACACTGTCTTAATTAAACATAAGCCTTTACTTGCTGTTGTGACAGAAGCTTTACTACATCAAACTTCAAAAATTGCTTTAGTAGTAATGGAAGAAATCATGGTTCGAAGACAAAAAGGAATGCCGTTCACATTCATATTTTACATACTGTTTACATTTAATACTATTGCCTGTGACAGTAGAGCATTCAGGCCTGAACCACAGAAGCAAAGTTTGTCTATAGAGGGTATAGTGGTGGTAGAAGAAAAATGCACGTCAGGCTTAAACATCTTATTTTAACTCTGGATAGTAGTGAGATGACTTGGTTGTAATAAATCCTGTGTTTTAAGTACTCTGGTTATTGTTACTCAGTTTAGTGATTCTTCAGATTTCATCTGCTGAATCTTCTTTCTTTTCTTTTGCAGATGTTTGAATCTTATCCACACATCCAAAATACTCTGTAATAGAAATTGTCATTATAGACCTGTTTCCAACGTTACAGTAATGCAACTTGAGCAACTGTTGATTTTACTGGTTTGTAAAATGAGACCAGACCTGAGTCACTACTTCGTGTTGTTTTTCAATATGGTATTTCATTTTAGGAAATACAAGAGTGCTGGTAGCCCTTGAGCACCTATTTGGAGGGAGGTGAATCTATTCACCCTCTCCTTGTTCTTCCATTCTGTTTGCAGATAAGATTTGACTGAACAGATTTTTAAAGAACAATCCTGGTAAGAGGGGTCTTTGAGTTAGTCTGGTACAGTACATTGCACGGTTTTGGGAAGTGGAGGGACAGGCAGGGAGCTAGCTCTCTAGATGAGAATTTTTCTATTATATCACCTTTTTGGTGGAAATAATTTCATTCAAATTATTCTTAGTGAAAAATACTTAGAAATTTTCATTGACAAGAGTTGTTTTTCTTTATTCAAAACAAAACAAACAACAAAAAAAAACACAAGCCAAACAACTCTTCTCTACAATTGCAATGAATTCTTTCTTGTGTTTTACTTAAAACTGGAACTCATCCCACCCCATGGGTTTGTATCAAGTTCAACATTCTAGGAGTAAACATTTAGAATTAGAGAAGTTCAGCAAGGTCTCTATTTTTTTTAACTTGAACTTTGACTTCTTTTGTCACCTATTTTTCCATTTACCTGTTTCATTCATGTCATTGAATTGACTTTTTCCTCCTGATTTATCTCTCTGCAGATCAGCATTTGGGTTATTTTTAAGTATGTCAGATTTCACTGAGATTGTGGAAATCAGGGTCTGCTCCTCTTCATTCTGGTCATTCATTGTGTGTTTTCCTTTCCAGCACTGAGTAGCACTGAACACTTAATCAGGGTGTGGGAAGGTGGAGTGGCATGTAATTTCAGTTGTAGCACAGAGTGCAATATAAAATCCATGTCTGCTTTGTCTGTTAGATTGATTCATATATCTATATGGATTTCTAATTAGCTTTAGCCTCTCACAATATGCGTTTTCAGGATTGCAAAATGCTGTCAATATTCTAGAGTTTCAGCTTTTAAGGAGCTGTTACTTTTTTCACCACTACATTAGAGGGCAGCAGCTGGCTACTAATGTGTGCATCTCACAGTTAGCATTCTCTTTTGTTCTCATCTTGCCACCTGGTGGCAAGATGTGGAACGCTGCTTACATGAGCACAGTGGACTAAGTCCTAACTGTTCACCAACAGACTCAGGCTCTGTTTCCAAGTGAATCCTTTTATTTTAAATACCACAAGAATTTTCACAGGGGCCCAAAGCACTCAGCTTGATGGGGAGAAAGACTTCCTACCTCCTTTTCTCAATCCCTTGTTAAAATAATTGGCTTTGTGCTCTGTCTCAGAAGTTTGAGGCTAACTCCGCTTTTGCTGAAGTAAACAGTAAAACTTGTATTGATTTACATTTTTGTGCATGTTGTATGCATTAGAAGTAAATATTGTTTATGTATTTAACAACTTCAGTGTTGTTATAAAGTGGTCACATTAAATCTTTTATGTTTTTTAAAGAGTTACAACACAGTAGCAGCTGAAACACACTGGAACAGTTTCTTCAAATTGAAACAGACAACAGCTCTGGTGTGTTGAGAAGCACAGGGTGAGTTGGCCACTAATTTTAAAATTCTCATAACTGTTTCTAAATACTTTTAAAATGCAACTTTCAGTTCACCATCAGTACTTTAGAATATACTAGTGAATCAGTGTCCTCAAAATTAATGAATAAAAGCTAATACACAGTTGATGACAGGAGTTCTAAGTCAGGACAACTAATCCAGGTACTCCTGTGACATTTCTTGAAAACTTGTTTGCAACATTTTGTTGTTTGGCATTTTTAGAGTTTTATTACAGGATCCTATTTTTACATAATTTTCAGTAGTTATTTAACCAGGGAAATAAGATACGTATATATAGCCTTAGTTTTTAAAAGGCTTTTTGATGTATTACTTCTTGAATAATGCAAGCATTATCCCTCTTCCTGAAGGACACCATTACTGAGGCAGTTGTATTATGAGTTTTAAAGGTTCCTTGTAGTAAATATATACTTATCTGATTGAATTAAAAATAAAGCACTATATAGATTTCTTTCCAATGTTTTTATAAGTAAGGTTGTATTCTTTGAAATTTTAGTGTAATGACCACTTTGTATTTCATGACAATAGAAGTTGAACTTCTATTTTTTGTATATGTATAAATATGAAGCATATGGATATACGTACAAACATTCAAATATGCATCCTTCAGTGAAAATGATTACTTCATTGTATGCTCAGAAATGCTGCCTTCAGTTAATGCTGTTTTGCTGTTGGTTCTGTCATGATACTTAATTTTTAATGAAATTAAAATGTGCTTCTTCCTTTATTCTTGGACTGTTTCACATTCAATTCCTCAAGGAACTGTGCAAGGGCAATATTAGGTTTGCATTAGTGTTATTTTTCAGATCATGCACATTTTGCAGTCATCGAGGGTTTAAAGCCCATGACAATTTAAATAAGGTGGCCATTTAAATTGTAGACCTGAGAGCTTTTCAATTTTTAATGTTTCTTTTCTGAATAAGAAGATGCTGGTATAATTTAAGATGCTTTATTGAATGGAACACAGTGAACTGCTCACAATGAAGCAGGCTTTACTGAGGCAGCCTTGGCAGTGGGGTTGATGGGATTCATGCCAGTTAATCAGTCTAAGTATATGAATCAGAATATCCAGTTGTGCACTGAAACCTGGACACTGGCTTTGAATAATTTTTGGTTAGATATACCTGATAATTGCATACCAGTTATCAGATGGGTTTCATATTTACCAGCAATGACTGCCAGAAGGTCATTTATCCCTCCAAAGCATGTAGCCAGCCTGTGAATCTCTTAGATTTGTGTAAGCAAGGCTACAGTTGCTTCCCAAAGTACTTAAAAACATCTTCAACATGCAAAATAACTTCATAGTTCCACAAACTGATTAAGCTGACAGGAACAAATGCTGCAGTTCGAAGTAATCATACTTTCCCCCATCTGGTCATTCCAGCCATTTTGCTCTCGCTTTCTCTACTCCAACTCAGTGGTTTATAAACACGGTAAATGAGGTCAGAGTCTAAGCCGTTTTTTATAAATGGTGAATTGGTTGATCACAATACAAAAGAAGCTAGAGAAATCAGAAAGCTTCTAGCCTGAATGGTTGAGTGATGAGTTGACTTCATCATGTAAAGGCAGTGAAATAGCTAAATTTTGAGTCATTTATGTAATCACCAGCCTCTTAGGAACATAGTATGATTAAACAGTACTAATGCCACTCTTAAAGAGACATTTATTAGATAACTAATCTAAATGATTTTTCAGTAAGTGCAACAGTAGCTGGTCATTCAGTTTAATGGTGCAACTTCTTAATGTTCGTATGGTTAAGTCAGTGCCCATGGAAGCTGTGTGTAAAGCTTTGTCACCTTAAGCATCTACTTACTTCTGGCTAGAAAGATGCAATTTTTCTTGACCTCTCAAATGAACAACAGCAAATATGAATTCTGTTTTCTCTTATTTCCTTGGGGGGTGAATAAGGATAAATATACATGCTACAATGAAAACATTGCACATCTTAGTTTTATTGGCCATATTTTTCCAGTATCTTTCCAAGTAATGAAAGAACTCTGGTGTAACATCTAATGTGTCAAAGATCAAGTGACAAAACTGCCTAGTTCAGTGGAACACACTTAAAGGAATAACTGTTAAGGGAATAGCTATTCATTTTCACTGTTACTGGCTGAATAATATAGTCATCTTTTTGATGCCAATACCAACTGCTAGCTGTGCTTTCCATTGGGTGACAGTGCAGCAAACCTTCATTTTGAAAAGGTCTGAATCACCTGCAAGTCCAGTTTACATTCTAGAATAAATTTCAAAAGCGATCCAAGATGAAAGCTTGCTGTTTGGGCTGTAGCCTGAAGAATAAAGAAAATGTTATATTGCACGGAGATGGAGAATACTATGAGAAAGCTAAAATGCCACTGTAGAAAACTAAGACTTGTGTTTACTTGGACTGCTATGATCTGGTTACCAGTTTGCAAGAAAAACTGGTGCAGCAAAAAAAGGTAGGTTCAGTGACAAAATAGGTAGAAACCATTAAGTTTCTCTTAAGAGAAGAAGCTGGAAATATTGAAATGTTAATTTCCAATATGAATGGATAAAAGTACATGGTAAGATGAAGTTAACTAATGACTAAAAGAGATTGAGAAGGTAGGTGATTCACATTTCTCATTATGTCAAAATGAATCCAAGGAGTGAGCGTATTTAAAATTTATAGGAGTAAATTTATAAATAACACAAGGAATTCTGCTACAAGGTACTGAACAACTTGAGTCAGAAATATTAAAGATTTTTTGTAGCTATTAATGAGAATTACAGTTGCATTTCAATGGGGGGAGAGGGGGAACGAAAGAGATTCTTAGTTTCCAGTGCATAAGCATAATTTTTAGGTCTTAAACTTCCACTACAATCACCTTTTTGTGGAATACTTGAATTCCAGCTACTTATTAGACGTAATTGCCTGTCCTAAGCTTGTCTGAATTATTCTTATTAGAGATATACACGCATCTCATTTTTTATGCATATTCATATGCTATTTCAGTGCAACTGATTGACCTTTATCTCAACATAAGGAAGAAAATAGCCTATAAAACTACACTTTTCTCGTTAGTCAATTCACTTCGTTCTTTACTGTTATTTGATCTGACACAATTCAATTTCTTAAAATTTATTTATGTAATGTGCGTGTATATTTGTGTATATTATATTCAAATGTGCATATTTAGTATGTTTTATATATAAAAGCATATATACTTAAATATTATTTATGGCTTGTTTAGCCTAGTAAAGTGAAAACAGAATGTGATAGCTTTACATATGGAGGAACTAGAGGTGGGATAAATACCAAAGCAAGAAAAGTTACTTAAACTGAAATGCTGGCAAAGAGCAAAAAGACATACTATGGCTATAAATAAGTTCCAGTAAGAACTTAGTCTACAAACTATCATTAGAGTGAGTCTTTAGAATTGTGTTTTGTAATTCTAAGAGAAAGAAAAGGAGCAAGGAAACCATGCTAGTTTTAATTCAGAACTTGATAAATTTGAGTGGAATCAAAGATTAGATCAGCCACAGACTGGGTATGTAACCTAGGAGAACTTCTCCCCAGTCCCATATCACTAAATGAATTGTTTTGAGTGCTACAATATGACACAAAAGTAACATAAATTTCACATTAAACACAGTGATGCTCTTAAATGCGTTAATATAACATGTTAAATGACCATATCTCTTTACATTTTAACTTTTAGCGTATTTGTTTTGATATTACATGAGAACTCTTAGAACCACTATGTAAAACTGCTTTGCAAGTTGCCATAGCAATTAAATTGTGGAGTTCAACAATGTTTCCTCCTTTGTCTTAACTCTGTTGCATGATTTTTTCAAAAACAAGCCAGTATTTCACATTTTATTCTAATTTTTCTAACTAGTTGAATAACAGGTACAAATCATGTTGAATTTTGATTTGTGCTCCTTGCCTTAGCTGTGCTAAAATTTATCACCTGTTTCAATTTTCTAACTTGGGTTCTTCCTGTATGCTTAGCTTGCTCATACAAACTGCAAACAGCACAGGGCAAAGCCAATGATTTCAAAATATCTCTGACAACCTGGGTATCTGTTCTTCTGTTTTAAACATTGTCCCTCTATGTGGCTCCATTTAATGCGTCTAAGCTAAAAATAATAACTGGGAGGGTCTTTTTCCCCTTTCTGCTTTGCTGTTGATCTTTAAAATTATGAACTCAGGCAGAACATAAGGAAGCTGTGCTAAGACTTTTTGTTTATTGTATGTCTCCCCAGAGGTCACAAATTAGCACACAATAAGAGAGCTCCTCTCCTGGAGTATTTTCAAATCAAAAATGTATGACTGCGGGAGGGAGAAAAGAGTGATAACTGCCATTTGATGGAGGAGGATCTGAAACACCAAGGATTATATTCAGTATTTCTTCTATAGTGACCAAGTTGAAGAGCTTTTTCTCAGTTCAAGATAGTTTCTATTTCTGGTCTTTGCGCCCTTGTTCATTGAGACCTGTGATGTGGAGAGAGTTGTTGTGGTATGAGTGGGACATAAGCTATGTTGGAGTATGGCCCAAAGCAATTAAAGGGGGAGGCAGTGAGAACTCAGACTTGGTTCTATGGAAAAATCCACAAGAAGTTCTGAAAGCTTCAGAAGGTTATTCTTGGGGCGGGAGGGGGATTGACATGACTAGAAATTCTCAAGCTTCCCACAGAAAGGGAATTCTAGAAAATTAACATTCTTGAAGGCCCTGTAAATAAAATATCGTTTGTTCTTTTTTTACTGAAATGGAGCAGACAGCTGCCCTCAACTCCTGGGAGGCATCCTGTGAAATACCCCTACATAAACAGGTCCCCATAACAAATCTATGAATCTGAAGAGTCAGGTAAACTGCCAGGGAAGTAACCAGTGTTACAGCAGAACTGAATGTTTTCCATGAAACATTTTTATGAATCAATATTTTCCATCAAAAATCCATTCAATGAGAAAATTTCCACCTATAATTAATTCCCAGTTGTAACTAGATTTCCAAAGGCTGTTGTATAGAATCATAGAATATCCCAAGTTGGAAGGGGCCCATAAGGATCATCAAGTCCAACTCCTGGCACCGCACAGGTCTACCCAAAAGTTTAGACCATGTGACTAAGTGCACAGTCCAATTGCTTTTTAAATTCAGACAGGCTTGGTGCAGTGACTACTTCACTGGGGAGCCTGTTCTAGTGTGCAACCACCCTCTTGGTGAAGAACCTCTTCCTGATGTCCAGCCTAAACTTCTCCTGCCTCAGTTTAACACTGTTCCCACAGGTCCTATCACTGGTGTTTACAGAGAATAGGTCCCCCGCCCCTCCACTCCCCCTCGCGAGGAAGTTGTAGACTGAAGTTGTAGAAGACTGTCAAAGCTGAGAACTGAAACAAAACCTCTCTGGGTGATAACGTTGCTGGCAAGACTAATTCCAAACTAGTGAAAATGAATAAATAGCCATTGTGGAGCAAAGAGCTGCACACAGTGTTCAAGGTAAGGCCATACTAACACTTAATATAGTATGAGAATTGCCTCTTTTGAGCAGCTGGTGTTTAATGCATCCTAAAATGCAGTTTGATGTCCTGGCTATCAGGGCACGTTGTTGACTCATGTTGAGCCTGTTGTCAACCAGATTTGATAGATTTTCTGTAGGAAGATTATATCTTTTAAGTGACAACAGAGCTGTCATCTTGTTTTCTAATAAGCTACTGTGTATTAACTTGTTTTTTTTTTCCTGTAAAATAAAAATACTTCATGTTCTGAGTTTTGATTTGGAGATGCTTCTTTCCATTGAAGTGGGAGCCTGTCTGAGGTAGCTTCCTTGTGTTCTTGAAGACCCACATCTCTAGCTGAAATTGGTCAGGTGGCATTTTTTCATCATCCTTACTGGGTGATATCGCTATGTATTTGGCATGTCTGTGGACCCTTTTTTGGCTGTGGGAAAAATGGCTGCACTTTGTGCTACATTCCTGATCCAATCAGAAATAACATTTTTTTTTCTGTTATGAATCTCAAGAACTTGAGTTCTGGTTTCTGGCATAAACACTTCCAAGTGTTTACATCATGGGCCTTTGATCAGTTGCATTGATAGGGCAATGCCCCAGAGCCTGTCTTGGACTAAGAAAGCTCTGGGTCTAGCCAGTGTTTGTTTCCTGGATGATGTCCTCAGAAGGAAGATTAACTTGTACAAACCTCAAATCCTAAGCAAGATATTTTCATATACCTTTCCCTGCTTGAGAAAACAGGTAGGGAAAGGCACATGGTTATTGCTTTCTGGAGGGCTTTATTGCAAGGCCTTTGGCTCAAACTGGGATTCTTGGAGACTTAAGAACAAAAGGTTTTGTGATCTCTGATGGAGCTTCATAAATTTAAAAACTTCTGATCTTGGATGTGAAAACTTAATATTCTCTTATTTAAAAGCTTACTTGTTTACTGTTGATTTTCTGAAGTTAATATTTTGACTGTAAGTTACCTGCAGTGCGTATGAAGTGTTTTTCTAAAGTACAGATGCTGAGTGTTATAAATATTGAAGTGATATGAAAAGAAGGAAGAATTTCAAGAGAATCATGTACGTTTCTTTACCAGGAATCAATAGAATAAGTCCTGTTTTTATTGATGGTATTCAGAGAATTGGGCTGCAGCTGGAAATGTGACTAGACATCTCCAGTTGTCTTAATCTCTCTGCCTACAGCAGACTACAGCAGCCTACGCTTGTCTTTACTTCTTCTTTCCTAGCATTAGCAGTTACGGTGATCAGCATAAACTACTCCAATTTTTTGAAGAATTGAAACTCTTATCAGAATGAGAAAATGTCCCCATGACAATGTCAATCAGAGAGGAATTCCCTTCCAAAATATGGGAAGCAGTAGTCGCCAGCTCTAAAACAGCACTTGCAACATGTGGCCTCTCCTTTTGCCATCCATTTCCAAAATGCCTGTTCCTGACCTCATTCAAAGAGAGGCTAAGCAGCTGCTCCCTAATCTAGGCGTAGCTGCTATTGCTGACCCTGCTGTGGCAGGCCTTCAGCCAAGGTATGAGAGAGAAATTGGTCTCTAAATGAGGAATAGGCTGTTGAAAGGAACCAGAATATCTAGCTACAGGTGTCTTAGTTCTAGCCCTTCCCAAAACAGTATTGTCTCTTAATGAAATCTCCACTGAGCAGAGAAAAAGTTCTTGTGCATAAACTTTGTTTCTGGGAGGATCTTAGCTACCTGAAGAGCCCAGAATACATTCTACATCTAAGCACTGTTGTACATGTAGAACATACTATGTGTTTATATGTGTATACATATACGCTTACATGTGTCTATATACACATGCATGCACATGAATACATATAAATCATGTGTATGTATTTATGAATCTTCCCAATCTGTTTTCCCAGGCTTTTTTCAGGGAAGGGGTGGGAACTGGGTAGCATTCTGAGACTGGCTTGGAGGAGCCATCTGTTGGCTCTGATCCAGTTTGTAAACACTTTTGTATTGTTGCTCTGCCAAATGTAAAGCATGTGTTAAGAAAGTGACAACCAATGCATTTACACTAAGTGCATTCTTACGCATAAGCTCTGCTTAATGTTTAATTTTGAAGCAAAATACAATGTATCTATGGCTATCCAGTATCCTTTTGTTAATCCAAATGAGAAACCATATATGACTATTTATATAAACCGTGAAAGTTCAGCTGAAACTATAGTACAAAGCTGGTGGAGTTGAAGGCATGTTATACTGGCTGAAGATCTCATCTTGTGATCTCAGAACAGTTCACTGTCACGCCAAATCCTTGGGTTGTTTGCTCAAAACTTCTATGCATAGTTTCAAGCTTCAAGAACTGTCTCAAATGTAATACTGTAACTCTGTTTTGAGGTAATGATTTTTAAATGGCTAACAAGCATCCAGAAGTACTTAAGAGCTTACATTATTTTACTTGTATTCAAATTATAGTTTACAGAGGGAGTTGGATATAATATGCTGCTCCCTCCCCCTTCTCAGCACTGCGCAGAGAACATCAATAGTCAGTGCCTGGGAAGTGACAATGAACACTTAATCACTCCCATAAAGAAACTCTTCCCTTGACAGGGCAGAGATCAAAAATACTCGGGGGGGAGGCAGAAAAATGGATATAATGTTGTTCCTTTCCAAAGTAAATGCAAATCCTGCTTTCCAGAACAAAGGAGCTGGCAAACAACAGGAAGTGATTTCCTTGTGTATAGCTCAAACCCTCCTTCAGCTACCACTTGAAGCTTTTTTTTTTTTCTTTCAGGATCATGAAACTAGTGTTTTTTGAGACTACACTTGACTTCAGAGTTTTCTTTTCCTCCTTTAGTGCTTTGCTTATCCCATGCTTTTTATAAAATTCAAACTTCTGACAAGTTTTTTGGTTGCTCTTGCTCAATATGATTCCATACACTAAAGTTTGAAAACTATTTTAATTTTGCAAAACCATTACAGTTTTAAGGTTTCTTTGAAGGCATCAGTCCTATCTGAATTTCAGCACTTGCACATTACCCACAATGACAATGTATTTTTGGAGACACCTCCCTCTATACCAGGTTGCCCAAAGCCCTGTTCAACTTAGCTTTGAACGCTTCCAGGGATGGGGCATCCATAGCTTCTCTGGGCAACCTGTTCCAGTGCCTCATCACCCTCATAGTAAAGATTTTGCTGATCTGGATACAGTGGTGATTTAATAGTGAAATCTATTAGCTTCCTGTTCCATGGTGACTTTAGTTCCATTCTTCATAGCTGTTTTCCCATTACCTGCAGTATCTAAAAGAAATTAAAAATGAGATCTCTGTTCCTCCTGGTTGCTGGTTAGCTTCTTTTCATGCCACTTCTGAATACTACGCAGCTTTGCAGGGCATTTACCCCCAGTACTGGGCAAGCTGTAGAACCAGCAGTGATGCACAACAGGCAACTTCAGGACAGAGTGCATCTGAAGTGCCTGCTTGTTAAACTGGGACTGTCATCTCCACCAAATAGCTGTTTAACTGTGATAAATGGTCACTATTTGAGATCTCTTGTTAAACTGTATCCTATTGGACTTGTAACAGGCACTCTATCTATACTGGATTAGCAAATCTATGGCAAAGCTGTCATGGCTGATGCAATATTTTTTTTCTCAGTGATGCTTGTGCTGTTTCCAGTAAATAGAATCAGGTGTTTAATGATGTGGAATCTAGGGATGATTGAGTTTGTAAGGCAAGTGACCTTGGATCTCTCAAATAGCATAGGCTGTACAGTCTGCTCACCCTATGGAAATGCTGGAGGGGGTTGTGATGGTGTACTCTACAAGGTTGGTCCACAGGCTTGGAAGTCTTATTAGGCTGCTTAATCTCCTGTCCAAGGTGAGGAGAAAATGAAAATTTTGAATTGTGGTGTTCTCAGTCACAGCTGTTTTTGGGAAGGGGATGTAGCAGCATCAAAGGGCTGATCTGACACTGGTTTCAGCAAGTGAGAAAGTAGTCAGTTGTTTTACTGTTTGGGCCTGAAAATGTCCCAGTTTCTGTCATTCTCTAAGAGCAAAAATGTTCCAGTGGCCTGGTTTTCTTTCAGAGGGTTTTATTCAACATTTTTTTAAAGCCTGTGTTACCAAAATGGATTGTGTACTGACAGTCCTAAGTGCTAATAACTAAATATACAAATGAGGATGACATACTTTTAAAAGGCTATAGTTTTCAAAGATACTATTTCTCAGTTCAAGTTATTCCAAAAAAAAAAAAAAAAGGCACATCTGATCATTCTCCATTACAATGTTTTTATCAGTTTTGCAAAGTTAAAGAACTTTCAATATAAATGTCTATCTATGAATTTTGGAACCTATTTGTACTGTCTGGTATGATGGCATTCAGACCACACAGTCTGGCAGGCACTGGCCTCTCCTAGTGGCTTACCTCCCTAGTGACTATTTGTGTGCTTTTTCACTTAAAAATTCAACTTGTGGCCTGTGTCTTTTCCATTCTTTCACAGTACAAGTAGCAAAACTTCATCAGACTAGATTCTCACACAATTTTTACTCAGGCTAGCTAGAAACCTGAAATGTGCTAGAATCCTAAATGAGTTTATGAAATGTAAGTTAATAATCCATGTAGAGAGCTGGACTTTCCAGTTCTTTCTGTATACATGGGCTATGTAAGGGTTAATGGTGATCAGGAGCAGTGGAACTTTTCCTATGCATGAGTAAAGCATTCACTGTGTAAGCACAGTGTGGATGAAAGTTTTTTTCAGAAATGTTAGAAACAACTGCCTGAATAAATGTCCTTAAGTCACTTTGATATAGGTTTATTCACTTTCAATATATTATAAATAATGCAAATTTGATGTCCATCTGGACAGTAGGTTTTTGCGAATTCCTATCACCAACTGCAAAATTCACTGACTACAAGCTATGCAGCTGCCACACACAGTGCCAAGAAGAAGCATACTTCTAATGCTCCTTCAAGTGCCTGGGCTGGTATGCTGTACAGGAGAACAGATTAACTATGAGTGAGAAAGCAGGAAGAGCAAAGAGTTGTGGTGGAGGCATGCACCTTTGTTTTAAAAGTTCACTTGGGCGGGGAGAGAGAGAGCCCAGCTAAGATCTAATCACCTTTGCTTACATTGGTAGTGGCCTTCATGGCTTGTTTTAACTTGTCTTCTATTGTAATGCATGTTGTTGACATTGTCTGCAGTTTGTCATGTATGTTGTAGTAATAAGAGCTGCATAAGTGCATAAAATCACTGTGTACGTATGATTTTATGTACGTCTGGATGCTTTATTTTTTTTTACTTTGCTTAGTCTTCCCTGGTTTATAGGCTTCTTGTCTGAATGAAATGGTAGTCAACTTTCCCTAGGGAGAGCTCCCTATCAACATTTTCAGACTGTTTTGTCTATGCTTTTGGATCCACTTGCCTCCAAATATTGAGGAACTCCTCCATTTCTTTAGGCAACCAGTCTGCTTTGTTTCTCTCTCTGTTTTGGAATGCATGTCCCAGGGGACCTGAAGATGCTGATGAGGAGCCTAGAGCTAACACTCGGTAAATTGCTATGAGTTCTCCGTTTCAAAGGCAATTGAAGCTGATGATGGGGGAAAAATACAAGGTCGAAATTGGAGATGGATCCAAGGTTATTGCAAGTTTTGTTGTTTTTTTTTCATTAAGAGGGTGTTCTTTACCTTTAGGGAGAGATCCATGCTTTTTGACCATTGATATTTATTAAATTAGCTAATATATTTAGATCTCTAAGCATAATCCTGTGATTTGGGCACCCACAGTATACATTAGCTGTATAAAGCAATGCTCAGTTATGAAGGAATATTGCTTTTCAACAAGGACTTCAGATGGACAAATGTAGTAGCCTTAAATTGAAAGCATCTGATACTCAATTATGTCTTCCAGCTGCTTTATGGTTAAGGGCAGAGTTTAAGCTGGCAAAAATCAATGTTTTTTTTTTGACTGCATTGTTACCTATGCAGGTTAACATGAGCTGAGAAGCCAGGTATTACTTTGTCTTGGTATGTGTGTCTGGGTGATTATGCTGCTCTGTTTGTGGTGTTCACCAACCTTAGCACTGCACTTGGGGAGGTTTCCAGACCAGGAAGAGCAAAAATCTCGATCATTTTGACTTGTTCCATATAGCAATGGATGGTTTGGTGGGAATTAGACTTCTCTGCTACAGAAAACAGCATCATAGCACCTTAGTGGGGAGGCATTCCCAAATATTTGTTTAATATCTGTGAAATGTGTAACTAGCCTCTTCAGCAATGAATGTTTCAAAAGTCCTGCTTTGGGGAGGTTGGTCTGTTATTGGTAAATTCAGAATTTACCCAATGTCAGTCACATTACAGTTCATAAAAAAAGGAATTTCATGTTCCATGTAATAAAAGAGCGAAATAAATTCTGTTCCTCCTTTGTCCTCTTCTCTGGTCCAGGTGCACTCACGGTTGCTTTTTGAGACAGCCTATATAAGGATGTCAGATTCACTCTGAAAATAAATACTGTGATGGCAGAATTCATATTGAGTAGGAAGGAAAGCTATTAAAGTGAAAGATTACCTTGTTTTTTGGGGGGTGTGTGGGTTTTTTTTTGTTCTTTTTTAGAGATTGTCAGCCTCTGATGATATTCCTCATCCATGTACTCATTGGAAGATTTTTTTCCCAAATGTCTTAGGAGCCAGGGTGTCATTACTTTGGGAACAAGGTAGACAAACTGCAAAAGTCTGAGTTTAGTCCCATTCAATTTTTATTAAAAAAAAAAAGTATGAATAGTGGTTTCAGGTTTCCTTTTTTACAAATGTTCCTGCAGGCAAGAGAATTTTCCCAATTAATGAATTAGCTCAACCCTCTAGAATTTGTAGTGAAGTCTCCTGTGTTTAAATCAATTCAGTGAAAACAAATCCTTCACTAACTCACTGTGAGTGTAGGTGTGATGTTTCTCTATATGAGTAGTAAAAAGAAAGGTAGAAACGTTCATACAGAGGAAATTACGCAGTTTCAGATGAACATAACTCTTCCTACAATACTTTACTGCTATTACATTTACCCAATATTGTAACAGAAGAGACTGTTGGGGGGAATGTTCCTTTCTAATTAAGACATTATAGAATGTTGGCAGTTCTACTGTAATTACTGAGTCCATTAAAAGCACTGTATAGAAATTAGTAAAATTCCTTCAAAACAGAACTCAACCTGGAAGTATGTATTCCAAGTCCTGGATGTTAGAGCTGGCTGCTTTTAAAGATTCAGAATCTCAGCTACCTCCAGTTTTAAGGCTTTCTTGTTCAGCTCTCCAATGTCTATGAAGAATGAAAAGTGCTTTGGGATGGTCATTCTAATAGCTTGTTTACTGAAATCCAATGTCAAAACTACTAAACCCTCAGTATCTGTGCACAAAGATTTTTTAATAAAACCTCCATGTGTTTATGATGGACTCAACCAACCCTCAAAGCTGAACTTACACAGATGCATTCAGCTTGGCCCCATTTCTATTAAAATCCATTTTGTGATAACAGGTGCTAATATCAGCTTGTTACTGGGTAAAGCTAATGAATGGGAGACACCTGTAATGATGACAGGGTGGGTGTTGAAGGCTAATAATGTTCTTGATGGCTAGTCTGTTGCTTACTGCCAAAATGTGCCATTATGGTCTCCAGTAAGTGCCCTGGAGGACTTCATTGCAGCTGCAAAATATGACGGTTTCAAATAGGAAATGTTTCTAGGAATTAAGTTAATCAGAGATTCCTTCTGAAGGAAATATGGCAGTATGAAGCAGCCAAGTGAGAAATGTAAGCAGCTATAAGCACCTCAGGAAAACTCTTAAATAAAGGACACTTTTAAAGCTGAGTTTAGAGATCTGCTTTTTTTTCTTCTTCTTCTAAATATTCCTGCCCCTAGTGACACCTCTTTCAAAAGCTGACAGGCAATAAGGAGACTGGAGACAGAAGTTTGCTTCCATGAAAGGAAGTGGTAAGTTCCTACTGACTCCTATTGCTAGTTCACCTTCATAAAACAGGGAGATAGAAAGAAGAACTGACAGGCACTGGTGGAATGGGGATTAGCTTTTAGGGCCTCAGGAGGCTTTGTTTTTTTGACTTTGTAAAGTTAATTTCACATGAGAAGAGGAAAAGAATAGAGAGCATGCATTGTTTTCACTGCTCATTTTTGGATCTAAGTCTGTACAGCAATAAGAACAAAGATGATCATGAGATTAATGCATAAATTTGAGGAAATCTTGGCTATGGTACAGCCAGTGCCAAGTCTGTTTTTTTTTTTTTTTTATTTTTGTCCTCTGTAGTGCTACGGCTTCACCTTTAGTTCATGTGAAGTCAGTGTTTGTACCTTTTGTCAGCTTGTTTAACCTCTGCCTCTGTCAACTGTAAAAAGGAGCAACATGTAGCTCCCAGAAACCAGTTATTGTTGCAAAGTCCTCTGCCATCAGATGATGTTATGTAGGTTGAATGTGTATTGTTTCCATTGGGGAGCTCCTGTGAAGTGTCAAACAGACCATTAATCAAATCAGTGAATACTAAAGCTGCTCAAGATTACTCACTTTTTTCCTTGATCTCTCTATTCATCAGAGCATATTCCAAAAAGTGAAACAAAATGGTCAACATGTACATATTTTATGTATAAAGTTGACTTCACACCTTCTAGATAATACTTGCTGAAATTTTGCAGTTTTCATGTTTTTATTACTTTAAACCTTATTACTCATATATTAATTACAGTAGTATTTTAAAGTGTATTTCAAATTTATTTAAAAACTACTTTTCAGTTCTATTAGCTGTGAAAGAACATTTTTGGACAAAATGTATTGGGTTTTCATGTAATAAATAAAATATAACATTAAGCAAAGTAATTTTTTTATGATACCGGAATAAGTTGGACGAATACATACTTTGAAAACGCTGACCAATATTGCTCTTAATGGAAAATCCTGGTCACTGCAGTGTATCAATGTGGTTACTTAGCCCTGACTTCTTTTGACACGGTTAGTGTAGTTCCTTACTTCTAAGGTTAAGGTACTTTTAAGATCATGACTTTCCCTGGTGAAGCAATTCACCTGATGATGATTGTGATAGCTCTTAAGGCTGAGAGATCTGTAAATCACCCAGTCTGAATTCTTCCAGTCTTTGCTTAGTACAGGAATGCAATGAAGGTCTCCATGGAAATCATTATTCACGCTCTAACAGCTGCCATGGACATATTCAGAACATAAATAGAAGTTTTTGAAGCCCCTATGATATGCTGGTTCTGGTGTGATGGTTAAATAATTTACCATCAGATTAAAGAGATGATTTGACAGACTTGAGCAGCTATGGGGAATTGCTGAGATATTGCCAGTGTAATTTTACCCATATAGTAGGGTTAATTATAAATCCCAGTCAAGCTCCCTTTGGAGACAGTGGAAGTTTCAGATGAGCCCAAAATGAGGCTAGAGACTGGGGCTGAGGTTTGCAATGCTACTTATAGTATTTGGCCACTCAAGTCTCACTGAAATGAATAGAAACTGGGCATCAAATACTGTAGGTGGCTTGCAAAACAGTCTTGAATTTTAACAATGATCTCTCTCAGTCCTCCTGAGACTTCTAACAGGTGGCATAAAAGAAATAAACAAGGATCCTGACCCGAGTCTGGCTTCTTTGTAAAGACAAGCTATACCAGAATGTGCAAAATAGCAGGCACATCCACATATTCAGCCTGATGGGTCAGCCTGTTTGACTTCCAGTGGTGTACTGTCTTTATTAGAAAATTACTGATTGGGCAAGGATATTTAAAATATTAATATTGGTGCCTTAGGCCAGGTATCAGGTGGCTTTTATTATGGCAATCTGTGTGGTCCCACATTTAACTCCATGGATATAGAAGTGGAGATAGCACTGTTACCCTCGCTTATTTTTCATATCACATAGCTGAATAAACATCTTATTTTTCAGATCTCTACCCCATCTTTTTTGCTAACTAGTCTCTTTTTATGTTATTTCAATGAATAGGATTTTAAAGTTTTTCTGGCCACAGATAGTTAACTATTTGCATATGGACAATTCTGTTGTTAGCATCAAAGCGATTGTGATCATTCCTCCTTTATTTTCATTTTTGTACTCAGTGTAATAAACCTACCAGAAGCAGCTCAGCACGGTTTGATTTTAATGCCTGTTAGCACTGGAATGGGCTTCAAGTGTTACATGAATTAGCACTACATACAAATTCATCATGATATATATATATATATATGTTGAAGGAAACAGATAATGCCTCATCTTAAAATAATAATTAGAAAAGTAAAACAAAATCAGAAGTGATATTTCATTTTAAAAATAATGCAGAATAGAAGTGCTGGCCTATTGGACTACATTGTTCAAGAATTGATTGTGTGGTATGAGTCGAACAGGGGCCGTTAAAACATTCAATGTGATGATATTTCATACTAGTAAAATAAGAGCATCTGGGTTTTTTGTTTGTTTTGTAACAGGGCTTTTCCCTTTCACCTTTACCCACAGGCTTGCAAGAGAATCTTATTTTTCTTTGAAAGAAGAGTCTAGTTCTCAAGGTAAACAAAATTAATCTTAAGTGCATAGAGAACACTCAAAAGAAGAGATCAATAAAAGGAAAGCCAGAGTTTTTGTTTTTATGAATATCTTGATTTGGGTGGCCTGATTCATGGTCTTTTAATTTTAGACGTAGGCAATTCAGTATTCCCTGGTGCTTTATGTCTTCCTTGAGCTGTGCATGCACCATTAATTCACACCAGACCCCAGAAAAAAGATTACCTGTAAATGAGCTAGAAAACTGAGACAAAGACTAAATGACTTGCTAAAGTGTTGGTGTGCAGAGGAGAGGAGCAGAATTTGGTGTCCGGCTCAGAATTTCAGTTTTCCCAAGCCCAAGGTTTTTGTTTCTTAGCAGCAAGAACTTTTCCATCCTGTTTCTCATGTAATCGTCATGATTTGGATAGGTTTATGTCTTCTCCTTGGGCTTATTGTGTTTTCCCTTCTTTGTGACATAGGGAAGTCCTTTGAAATATCCCTTAACCTAAAAAGAATCCCAAATCTTTTTAAACATGATGAGGTATTTACAGCTCTCAAAACATTCTTGGAAGAGGAAAAAAATAAGTCTTTAAAGTCTCTGAAACTTGGTTGCTGGAAGTACTGAGCTTCTGGTGACTTCAGCTGGCTTTGTGACTTAGCATGACAACAATTCTCAAACTAGGCTTACTTCTTTGGATGCTTAAGCAGATGCTTAGTTACCAAATTTCACACTTGAAAATGTTGGCTTTAGTTGTCTAGATGAAAAATACGATAACACCCTGAGGAACCATTTGTGTTCACTGGAGTGCTAAGGGCTAGCCACTGTAGCAATTTTCTTTTCAAGAGGCAGGATAAGTTCTGGAGTAATTTAAGTATTTTCTTTGTCTACTTCAACTGACTACTTGCCTCCACTTTAACTTTGCACGGTGGTGCCAGAAGATGCTGGGGAATCCGGTGCCAGATGTCAGTGCTAGATGCACCACTAAAGCTGCCCTGCTTGCTCTGCAGTTGGATTCCTTAACAATGAAGCTACATTTGGATCATTTGCTTGCCCAACTCTTCCAGCCCTGTTTCAGATACACACAGAGGAGTGTCCTTTGAGGGACTGTGGTAATATTTGAGTCTCCATATTGGTCTAAAAAAATGTTTGTTCCAGATAACCTCAAAGTTCAGTACTGCCCATGATGCCCAACTTCAAAGATGATCTTGGCTGTGTAGTAGAAGATATTAGTATCTTGTTGGCACAGCAGCTTATTTCCAGATGATTGTAATTGGTTTATTTAAACAACATGTTTCATAGCTTTACATTGCTTTTTTTTTTTTGATTATCAGTAGGTTTGAATTAACTGGTCTTGATGCAGGTATGAGTTCTGACTGGTCTGGGTAGGCATTTGATCTGCACTTAACTGTATTTTTGCTGTTCTAAAAATATAATCTTCTAATAATCTTCTAATTCTGTCAGTCTAGAGGCCTGCTCTTTCAAGTGCTCTCTAGGAAGGAGCTGTTTGCTCCAAATAAATTAGTAAGCATCAGGATTGCGTGGGACTGGTGAGGCTGAGCCTACCAAAAAGAAAACCTTTGTGTGCTTCATGAATAGCTTCCATGCTAATAAGGCCCAGGACATAAAAAAAACAACAACAACAAAAAAAAAAACTTGGTGGTTTTGGCAGATTATCAGTTTATTTGAATATGAAATTCAAAGCAAACCTTGGAGGGTGTGAACACAGATGTGAAACAAAACCAGAAGAAAAGTTTGTACACCACCATGAGAACTGAAACTGACTTTTTGTACTGTTCTCATCTGAAAGTTAAATACATCAAGAAATCAAACCTTCACATAATACCATCTTAGTGAAGAAAGATGCAGACATTTTTAGACTTCTAAAAATGTAGTGATCTGCTTTGAACAGTCAGCAAGACCACTAAAAAAAGAATAGAAGTCAAGTATGGGGGCCTCGAGGAAGTCTCCACTGTTTTTGAGAGTGGGAGACTCAAGTTTGGATTCAGGCTTATGCTTAGACTGCTACAGTTTGATTTCTTGCTCTAGGTGAAAGAGAAACTCAAGTTCTGGTTGTTTCAAAAGTTGACATTTCCAACCAGAAACTAGATTCATTCTTCTGCTGTAGTTCCCTCAAATAAGAGTGTATTTCCATCAAACCGCCTTACAATTTTTTTTTAATTTTGATTTTTTTAAACATGGGAATGCTACGGTCCTGTTTCTTCTTTTTCACTCTTTTATTTCACATATTCATTAGCAATTTGCTTTTATCAAATATTTGAACATATTTAGTACCAGATTACAAACTCTAGTGGAGATGAATGTAAATTAGTCACACGTGGAATCAATAAGCCTACCCAGGTGGGCTCATAATCCACAGCACAGGATTCACTAATGTGCCCATAGTGATTTAATTGTCAAAAATATTCATCAATGATTGGCTTAATTTCTTTCTGAGACAAGCTTAATAATTGCATCATGACAACAGAGAAGCTCTAGCTAAGATTCTACTGTACTAGCTGCTGACTACAATCAGAAAAAAAGGAGAGTCCGAGAGTCCCTGCCCAAAAGGCATATAGTCAGTGTGGAAACAGTAGTGTATGGGCAGGAAAGCATGATAAAGGGTTGAACACTCATAGACATTACAGCAGGGAATACAAAGTGATGTGGAAGAGAACAGTGAAATAGTTTTACAGTTACCTCTTGTTGTATGTGAAGGGCCACATGGGACAAAGCATGAGGAGGCTTCTCTAGAAGTGCAACAAGTAGATAATGAGTGCTGCAGAAGGGGGGGGCAGAAAGATGACATCATGACAAAATATGAGGTGACACAAGTAGAGTAAGATTTGTCCTTGATGGCCTTGAAATAAAGGTAGCATCGTACCCAACTTCTTTCTAATAAAAGCAGATCAAAGTTGAAGAACTACATGAGATTAAAAAGAAAAGATTCTTTTTTTCTTATTTGGCAATTGCTATATAAACTAATTGCCTCTCCGAGTGTCTTGACATTCCTGTGAAGTAGATGTCATTATCCGTGACATTCAGAAGAGGGCAGCATCAACCTAAACAAGTGGGGAAAACAAATTTTAAGGATTTCAGTCTAGATGGGAGAGATTCCAAAAGGTAACCTAAATGCAACTGTTAGGTTTGTTAAAACCAGAATCTAGATCCGTATTCTGACATTAAAACAAAGCAAATCCAGAATCCAAAATTATAGAAGTATTACAGTGTCTCTGTTGTGACATACTAGTCTTGTTATCTTGAAATAGTAACACATTCCTTAGAGTAGTGGTTACAGCACCTTAACTATGATTATGATACCTATAGCCCTGCAGTTGCAGGTCTTTTAAAGGATAAAATTGGAAACAAATTGAGAAAAGGACCAAATCCTAAACATTCTGCAACTGAAATGCTACTGAAGTCATGGCTACAGCTAATGCAAACTAGGTTTCAATACAGGTAGCAACACTTATACTGGTCCTGAGGATCTGAGTTGGTAGGAAAGTTCTCAAGGACATTTTGGTTTGAGATCAGGGATTGAGTCAGATGTAGGATTTGGACTAAAGCAGGCAAATGCTCACGTAATTAAGTGATAGTCTTTGGTTTAAGTAAATTCGCTAGAAGATTTGACTGAACAAGGACTGGAGTCCAGTGCTACTGGGTTAGCCATTCTCTATCTTCCAACAACTAGTAATGCTCCATGCAATGGATTCAATTCTGTTCCTATTTAATGAGCCAATAAGAGAGTAACAGGATTTTACTTTAACAAAGCACTTATAAATATGGTCACTGATGTCAATGATGCTTACATATGTGCGGAAGTGTTTAGCTGGGAGGAGGACTCCAAAGCAAAATCCAGATCCTTAGATCATCAATATAGCAAGGCTGTCAGTGTGCACAGTGGCAATACGTGATCTGGGAAAAAGAAGTGTGGAAGCTTTTGTTAGAAGAGTTATCTAGCTATAGTCTAAATCAGGACACAGGGAGATAAAAACGTACGTTGCAAACATTACTGTTCTCCTGCTGGCTTCATTTTGAAGTGTTTGAGTAATTACAGATTTTTTCCTGGATGTATTTTAGAGTTCTCTGGCTGAGGAAGGTGCATCATGTTTCACTTAATTCCTTTCTTACAAGCTAAAAGAACTGGAATATGTAAGCTGTTTTATTTTGTGAATCTCAAGGTGGGTTATTTAACCTTGCATTATGTGTCAAAATCCTGTTTCAGCAGAAAGGCTGTATATGTATGCACTTAGTGAACAAGACCCTAAAGGTTTATAAAGAACCTAAGTTTATATGTTCCATTAAATATGATCTTCACTGGCTAATTAGTTAGAAATTTCACCCTTGCTTATAGTATATATCGTTTTATGGTCAATAATAGTAAAACCTATGTAAACCATGCTCTTTATTAATAAACATTATGTGCTTCTGGCTTTCAAATAAGGAAGGGGATTACTTGTTTTTCTTTTGTGTCTGGACTGCTAGCATTGTAAAATTCAAGCAATTACCATTATGGATAGATCATTTCTTGTGAGATATGAAAGCTGTACAGATGATTTAGTTTTATAAAAGTAAGACTCCAGCAAGGACGCTAGTACAGTAAAGAAAACATCAAGCAATATCCAATCTCACATACTTCTGGAAGAGCATGAGGTCTTTGGCGATCAGTACTGAATAGCTTGATTTTTCCCCTCCATGTTTCAGGTTTGGATCCAACCAAGATTAGTACTAACTACAATGGTTTCTTAGCTACTCGTTGTTGGATAACTTCTGTCCAGTTTTTTCCATATAACTCTAAAATCTCCTCTATAAATGGCACTGTTGGCTTTGCTAACTGAGACACTGGAAATGGAGTGATCCTGGATGTGCACCACCCTCCCCATCCCTGCAGGGGCCTCTCTGGGTAAGCATTTGAAACAAAAATGGTGAAATAAATTATCTCTGTGGAGCTGTAAACTTATGTGATAAGCTGCTATTCTGCCAAGGCACACAGACATGATCATCCTTCTAGTCCAAGAGCTCTCGAGATGATATGTACTTTGGGGATGTATATAAATGATCAACTCATTTTAAGTTGTCAGCTAATGGGATTTTGAGTTTGTCAGCAGAAAATACCAGTGACCTAATGTTTGTGCCCCTTACTTCCCCAGAGAGTGACATTATTGAAACAAAACGGCCACTCATCCTAGAATGACAGGTTTACCATGTACAGTTAGCCACGTATGTCATATACAAAGATATAAGAACACATGGTAGAACAAATATTTTTATTAAATGTCTCTTGTGGTAGCTGTCTCTTCCTTAGCTACACTTTATAAACAGATGCTGCAAGTATGTTAATGATGTAGTTAGAAAAATCAACCTAGTAGTTCCTGTGGCTATGACTAAGAATCTAGTTTGCCTTTGTACTTTGCAAATGCAGTTGTTCAGCAGCAATAAAAGACTTGGACTGAGTGAAGAACAATTACTTTTTTGCAAAGAGCTCATTGTATTAGTCCTGTCTGGAGAAAGCAGAATGTTCATCTGTGAATATGTTGTTGTTTAAAATAGTAATGCTAGAAAATAGCACATCTTCCTTATCCCTCCAAGATATTTCCAGAACAGCAAACATTCTTAGATACACAGAGAAGCATGTGAGCCAATATTCAGCTGAGAACTACTCACTTCAACATTTAGAAATGGAGCCGTTAGGTATGGGAGACTTCCCTCCTGTATATTTCATTCTTTCATTTCCTTTTTTGCAAGTATGAATTATATTTAGAAGGACATTAGGAAACTTTTCATACCTTTTTGTCTCCTATAGTAGTTCATTCAAAATACTTATGTTGAATTAACGTTATGGGATACAATTATTGCCAAGTTTGGAATCTTAGGAAGTATGAAGGATGAGTTAACCTTTCTCATGAGTGCTTTTCTCAAAGCAGCCTTACAGTTCCTGGAGTATCTGTGGATAATTTTTTGCATTACTTCTTCACTAGACTGTGCAACGGCTTGGACTAAGGCAGATTTGACTCATGTAGAACCAGACAGTTCAGCCCTGTGTGCTGGGGCAATGACTAGTCATGAAGCGCCTCTCCCACCCTCCTTTTTTCCTTTTTTTCCCCTTTTCCTTTTTTTTTTTTCCTGGAGTTTAGATCTGATTCTTCTCTGATTAGTTCTTGAACAGACATCAGGTATATCCAGGTGCTGTGAACATTACTGGAAGTGTCTTATGTGATGCACGTATGTATGATGTTGTGCAGATGAAGGGCAAAAATCGTGCCTTTCAAGTCCTCTCTTTTGTGCATCAGTTTTTCTTCTTCCAAAACAATCTTCTTCTGATTGTTCATATCTTTATATGCACTCAGAGAAACAGTATTTTTTTTTCCAAACTCGCATGGCTGTTCCTGACTCCTTAATTTCACAGGTACTTGTCCTTCTTCAGGTTCTTCCCCAGGCCAGGGGACCTAAGTACTGAAGTCTGGTTGTATTCCACATGCTACCAAAGTCACCTGGTTTAGAGAACATAGGAACATGCTACAGACAAAAGTGGAATACAGCTTGTTTCAAAATACAGACTTGGAACTGGTCATTAACCAAGCTGGTGTTACGCTCTTCCATTTTAAAGGAAAACTTTTTCTTCTGAAAATGTGTTTCCAAAAGTAAATTGCTTTTTCTCTAGAGAAGTAAAGAGGTGTTCAGTTCACAGAGCTGAACTTCCATCTGCCACAGAAATTGCCTCCTTGTGCTAAAAAGTAGGGGCCTGTGGACATGCGTGGATGCTTTTGTTGCTGAACATGAAAGCACATTCATATTGCTACTTGGATGATGGATTTCCCTTAGTAGGCACCACCATCTTATTTACAAGGAAATCTGAACCGTTAGTGTGTATGCAAACTGCTTATGGTCAGCTGTTTGGCTTTTAGGAGAGATGACACAAAGAAGAAATGAGACATCTATTGGGTTGAGGTAAGCAGTCTCTATTACCACATCCATATTACTAACTTCTGTTTAATTGCTCAGCATTTATGAGGTTCATAGTTTATTGTCTTTCTTGCCACACAATAGGCTGAGCAAGTTAAAAAAATCTCCAAGTTTCAAAGGCTAGAGTTTTGGGTGCCTGCCAGCAGTGATCTGTATAACAAACAGGCAATAGGGTGCTTATTAGTAGCTTGTGGTTTTCAAACTGTGAAGCCTGTGGGGCCAGATGCACTGATCAAATAGTGTATCTATAGATCAGTAAGCCCATTAGATGAAAAAGGGGAGCACCACTGAGTATAAATATATTTTTCGTAGGCTTCAATTAGGCCAGCATAAATGACTCCTGTAACTCTTTCTATTGACCCGGCAGTCTGAATATTAAACATCAGTATAAGCAACATTTGTTCCAAATTGCTTCTCTTAGAATTTCCCGGTGACTTATAATTATATAGTACTTGGTACTAAAAGAACAAGTGCCAAATTCCTTTTATTGGTTCTGTTTATTTCAGTGTAACACATAGTGCCTACTTGCAACTCAAAGTACTTATGTATTATTCATAAAAGCACAACAAAATTTGGCAGTGAATTAACCACTGCAACAACCAGGTGATTAGCTGGTCCCAATCACATGGTTCTATGAAAGCCAAGATGAGTTTGTGAGTTCCCTAAAGTTACTGAGGCTATGATAATTTCTAGTTGTTCAGCATCCAGCCAAAGGACTCTGCAAATGACATTTCACCCCTTTATTTTCAAGCTTCAGTTGTAGCCGCACAAATGGCTGCAGCAGTCAATGGCTTCAAGCAGTGGCTTCAACCATGAAGTTTATGAGAGCAGGTTTTACAAAGTCAATTACTTGAACTTCTTTGACAATTGATTTTTTTTTGCAATTGTTTCAGCCTGTAAATCACTTGTGAATTCTTTGTGATGACAGATGCTAAAAATAGTTTATGCTGTACCTCATCACTTAAGTCATGTGGCATGGTTCCCTTTTTCCTGATTGTGTACCTGCTGAACCAATGGCACTTCTATGACTTGAGCATTCCCAGTCCTGCTCCTTTCTATAAATGTTCTTGTGAACATAGTTTTAGTGTTACAAATGTTTGCAAGGAGAAAGTGAAAGAGGTTGTAATGCCACTAAACCATCACATTTTTAATGCAAAAAATTGTGAATTCTTTTTGTAGTACATACCTGACTCTGGTTTCATTTTCTTGACAGGAAAGATTGGTAGAAAAGAAAGACCTGAAAGAGTATTTTGAAGGTTGATCCAAATTTATTTAGATAATGAGGAAAAAATAAATTTCTGCAGCTGAGAATCTTATGTTGAAAATGCTCAGAGACATAGAACAAAACCAAAGTACTCTTCTCTCATCTTCTTTTTACTCTGTTGTCAGCATCTCCTCTTTGTTTTCTTTCTGTTGTACAAGTCAGGGCTGCACTAAGTTTTGAGAAGAAAAAAGACCACTAAAGAAAACATGATGGTAATATTCTTTCAATGATTTTCTCAAGCTTTGCACACTTGACATGAATTAATTTAGTTAGAAGGTACTGGTCACAGGCAAAACTCTTACTAATCTGTATTTTCCATGTTAACAAAAATGAGGTACTGCACCAGTTTGTAAAAGACCCATTACAAATAGCATTATCAGAATGACATTTAGTTTCAGGTCTCTGCACACTGCCAGAGAAACATATATTCACATAATAGAAAAGGTAACCAGGCTTGACTTTGCAACTCATCTGTTTAAAATTCTACA
Organism: Cygnus atratus; assembly: GCF_013377495.2. Taxonomy (NCBI): domain Eukaryota; kingdom Metazoa; phylum Chordata; class Aves; order Anseriformes; family Anatidae; genus Cygnus; species Cygnus atratus. The sequence continues at coordinate 596,814 of NC_066367.1, forward strand.
ATGACCTTAGTGGCATGCAGCTTTATTTTAGGTCTCATATTAGCAAGATACTTAAGTATATAGTAAGTGTTACATATGTCTGTAGTTCCACACTGACATGCTAAGGAGAGTAGTTTGTTTAAAATTCAGTGTGTCTTTCAGTGTATCTTAGGCTAGTGCAAACTGGGGCTTTGCAGTAGTGGAAGTGAGAGCGTGCTCAGTCCTGACCTCACCAGCTCAGCAAAATAAAAATAAATAAATAAAGGTTGGCATTTTCAGAATGTGTAATTTACTTGGATGTTTCTTACCCGTCAGTTACAAGTCTACTTTAAGTCAGATCATCTAAGGACTACATTGGCTCTTTTTAGGTAGGAAACCAGAGTCTATTGTTCTGAGACTAAATTAGGACTAGAGGCCATATTAATTATGATTCCCTTTTCCAGAATTCTTAAATGTCACTGTGCAACTATACATCTCTGAGGTTTATTAGCATCATTATTCTTGTGCAGAACTGACATCTAAGAGCACAAACAGGAACAAAGACTAACTGAAAAAGAGCCTAATGCAGAATACCTACATGCTGTTGAATATAGGGCAACCTAAAATGCAAGAATCTATATTGTAAGCATCTTTATTTTTTTTGCTTATTACAAGGGAAACACAATTACTCTGTGACCCTTATGTTAAGTTGATCCTTAAATTAAGGTGTTTTGGTTCCCATGTTCTCTTTTTGAGGGCCAAAGACTATAACCTAACCAAAGCAACTACTCACTCCTCCATGTGTGTGAGCACTGATGACCCCTGTCCCCAGTCTGTTTTGAAGCCTATGAAGTTTCAGATGGATTGAGTGGGAGAAAGGCAAGAACCAACAGGCCTTGCTGTGTTGCCATCTTTTTCTATACTATTCCCAGAAGGAACAGCAATGTTATTGTGACATAAAGGTGCAGTAAGGAAGGAAGTGTTCAAATTTTAGCTCCACCCATAGTTTTTCTTCCATCTCAGTTCTTATTTGTATGATGCCACACCAGAAAAGGGCCAAAACTATTCGGATTGCTCAGATGGAAAATTATTCTGCTCTGGCAAAAACTGCTGTAGTGTGTGTTAGCTCAGACTGGCTAAGCTAACTACCTTGATTTGAAAAGCCAAAGAAAAAAGGTACCTTGGATTTTAACTTGGGGTAGTGCTTGCTGTGAACTTCAGCTTCCTCAACTGTCTGTTACTTTAGCCTTTAACCTGTGTTTGAATCTTAGTTTTCTTGTTTTCGCTATAACTAAGGATAAATCCCCCAACCCTCTTTTTTCCTTTTCTTCTTCCTGATTTGCCAAGGGATAGGTCCCAAGGGTTTTTGTTGCTGTGTTGGAGATGCTCAAGACTTCTGAACTTTGAATCTTTAATGATGCATGGAAAAACCAAGAAAATATTGACACTCCAAGAATGCCACATGCTTCATGTCTATAGAGAAAGATGAAAGCTCTTTTCTTCTACTAAATCAATGGATTATGGATAATGCCATGAAACTGGACCAATGTTTTCACAAAAACAAGTCATCTTTTTTGAATTCACGCCATCTTGCTTTGCCTTAAATGCTCTGTTTGGCTGAGGTTCAGCAGGGGTATTAGGAACTGCTGCTAGCAGAATGCAGAACAAACTCTCACAGCCAAAATTAAGAACAGTGCTGTTTTCTGCAGGGTTTTTAAAACCTAATTAAAGCAAATACTTGGGAATGATTAAAAGGCGCACACCATTTTAAGATAAAAGTTTTTTATAGTTAAAAAAGGAAGCTCTGTAATTTAAAATGGAAAGTTTATGAAGCTTCAGGATAAACCTCAGCTAGGAAAAATAACAGGTTTCAGATGTTCCAAATATCATACGTTAACCCCAAATGATCATTCTATAACACCAGCTTTCTTAGTCCATGGTGGTCAGAATTAGAACACCCAGTCTGCTTAAAGGCACAATGCTCACTACAGTCAGCAGTTAATCACCCCATTCCTGACCCACACCAAGGCTCCATGCTTTGTGATTTAAAAAGGGGAGGGTGATTGTACTTCTCCCCCAACTGGATCTGATTTCATCATTTCTGGGCCTGCTTTGAGCAGGAGGTTGGACTAGAGACCTCTTGAGGTCTTCTCCAACCTGCACAATTCTAGGGTTCTGATAAAATAAATGAATGCTAGAGCAGTATATAATAAGACCAAACAGCTAGGAAATAGTGTGTTTTGCAAGGTTGTTAGTGAATGAGAAAGGGATAGAATATTCAAGTGTTATTTACTTAAGAGTAGCTGTTAATTTGATCTACAGAGTCAGATTTATTTGGATAGTTGCTATAATTAAATTCCAACTGACTACTAGAAACATATTGAAAGTTAACAACTATGTAATAAATTTTCTAAGAAACAATTAAGTGTGTTGGGGAGATGAGTCTACAAATCTTTTAAAGGTGCTATCAGAAAGGAGACATTAATATCTAAAAGCAGTAGAGTTAAAAGTAAGGTATTAAAATTAAAAAACAAAAAAAAAATCAGCCTTTGTTTTGCCCTTTTGGGAGCACCCACCTGATAGCGGGTAATAAAATACTGTGCAATAAGCTGTTAATGGATGGACCTGTTTGAGGCTTTCAGTGTGCTGTAATTGAAATTAACCAAAACATGAGCTGGAGTCTATTTGCTGTAAGCAAAAGGAGTAGCTCAGAGAAAATTTCTGTGAGGTGTGTTACTCAGGGTATTTCCTGATTCTGCATTTATACCCTCAGCTTGGACCACTAATGCCTGGCATTTTTAAGGCCGCAGCAAACCCTGTTTTTTTTTTTTTTTCTATCAAACTATGTATATATATATATTTTGAATTGGTATGTAACAACTAGTGCTTTGGGTACTTCCCAGTAAATAATTTTATCATAAAAGAAAAGTATATAGGGTGACAAGCACAAGAAATACAGCAAGACATATCCTGAGTTGCTTGGTAAGATAAACTGAGAAAATCTGAAGCCTGTTCAATTTCTAGCTGCTCTACTACTTTTTTGATTTTGTAGCAGAACTGTGGGGTTTCACTGTAATAGTCATTAATAGGTGTAATAGTCATCTTGTCATAATCACGTTTTGTGAAATAGTATCAAGGATGTCAATAGTTTCCATTATGGCGAAAGTTAAGTGAGATATTTTAGAATTAATCCCAGAAATACTGTGATTTAGGAACTAAATTCTTTTCC